>NC_142932.1:54252764-54257764 GCF_046866305.1 Octopus bimaculoides | reverse complement strand
TAGATCACGTGGGACACATCTCAAAGCCTACAACTTCCGCAGTAATAACTCAAGAGTCAGTACATACAGAAGGGAGGAGAGAGGGCACCCTTGACGGATGGAACGCAAGATGCTGAATGGCTCCAACAGGTGACCATTCACCCGAACAACCAAGCAGATATAACAGTAGATATATAAGTGTTTAAATGTCAGTTTTATTTTCATATGCTGGCTTTCCATCAATTTGCAGAAATGTTCTTTCAATACAAACATTTCAGTATTGGATTCTTTAGAAAGAAGTATTAATGGTATTCGTGAAGTATATTTGCCACCTAAATGTGGCCGACCCATATGGGATGATGCTACTGTAATTTGTAGCCCCAAACCCCAGGAAGATATCTCCTCCAGCTGGGTAATGACACACTGTCTATATGTGCGCGACATGGAGATGTCATTTGCCAGCTGGAGAAGTCATTTGCCAGCTGAAGATGTCTACCTGGGGCTATAAACTATAGTAGCATCTTTCCTTATGGGTCAGCCTCCTTTAAGTGGCAAATATAATTTACGATGTCGTGCTGCTAGTGTTTACATCTCGCTCAGATATTTATTATTGATTAATGGTATTGTTTGATAGGAAATCGTTGAAATCTCAAACAAGAATGTTCTTTGAATGTTGAAATGATTTAAAAATATTTTTGTAATGTTGAAATCCGTTGGTCATTCTTGTCATAAATTTACTAACTTTTAAATGAATGCTGTAGCTATTTTAGGACAGATATTTTTGGATTTCAAAAACCGAATTTATACGCATATAAGATATTTAATACTGATAATAATAAATTTACATAAAGTAGTCTTTAATTCACTGCACCTCTTTAGAGTTTAGTTATGAGAAAGTTTTATCCTTTTCTATTTTATCGTTATAAAAATATCTTTGTCCATTCCACAATTTATTGTCGATTTCATAACTGGTGAATGTTAACTTTTGCCCAGCTATCTCTCCAATACTGCGATCGTTATCTTGTCATCTATTCCATTTCTTTCATTCAGATAAAATACTCATTACTCCAGCAAAATTTTAATGTATTGTATCCCAAATTGCTGGCTCGAAATATCCGTTCGCACGCCAATTCTTCGTTATATAAGGTGTTTTATTATGTGATCAAAGACCATGTAGGTATCCGAGACACAAGTTACATAAACAACATTTGAATAAAATATATTCAAACAATTTTGTATTTAATTGGACTTGCAATACTGCAAAGAAATTCTTGTTAGATGCACAACGCAATAGCGCGAAAAATGTATGGAGATGAATACACAATCTTAAATAAAAGTGTACGCAAACAAATGTTGTTCAAAACAAATAAGAGTGTTGCAATATTCCCAAGCGTATATCCACACTGCGACGTTGTTAAGAATACACAGGCTGAAATTTCATTCCGTATCGTCAAAACACTCATACAAACAGTGTGATGTGTCAAGTGAACATCAAGATGTATGTCTTGGTGAAACAGAAATATAACTCACGAAAACAATAAATATATCAACTATAAAATACAATATAAAACTGTTCGCATTGGACATCGTTTTATACAAAGTGACCGAAGTAAAAGTAGACAAAATATCAATACTATAAAATCCATAACAAATAGAAGAGAATTCACAAATACTCACATAGAGCTTCTGCCAAAAGTCACATATATATCTCTAGGAAAACCATAAAATTTCGCAAAAGAGCGCAATGAGATACATTCTGTAACGAATTCAGAGATTGTACAGAGTTGTGTTTGTATAAATATAAGTATGTACATACGCATGCACACCCACGCACACATATACGTATATGTATATACAAGTATATATATATGTATATGTATATCTATCTATCTCCACAAACACACACACACACACACACACACACACACACACACACACACACACACACACACACACACACACACACACAAACACACACACGCACATATATTTATGGAAAATCAGACAAGGCGCAAGATGCTGAAATACTTTTATCATAAAGAACATTTTAGTACCGGTTTCAGTCTTTGCAACTTCTACAGATTGAGTAAAGTATGAGAAACAAATTGTGGAAAAATGGAATGAAGTGTTTTTTCATTTTTTATATTTAAGAGATGTGTAATTATTTACATTATCTACATTTAACGGATGTTTGTCCTCATGTTGGCTGTTGTGAACACGTTTCGGCTGATATACCCTCCGACTTCAATTGGTGCACGTTCTCAGCATCACATTGGCCGAACCGCTATATATTCCTATCAATTTATATTGATAGGAATATATTGCGGTTCGGCCAAAGTGATGCTCAGAACGTGCAACAGGCATTAAAAGTTTAGATACTGGGTTCCATGCCTTCATCTTATAATATATATATTCTTTTATTTTTTTAATCGTTTACTTGTTTCAGTCATTTGAATGCGGCCATAGTGGTGTATGGCCTTTAGTCGTGCAAATCGACCCCAGGACTTATTCTTTGTAAGCCTAGTACTTATTCTATCAGTTATTTCTGCTGAATCGCTAGCTTACTGGGACGTAAACACTCCCGCGTGGGTTGTCAAGCGATGTTGGGGGTACAAACACAGACACACATACATAGGCTATATATATATATATATATATATATATATATATGTATATATATATATATATATATATATATATATATATATATATATATATATATATATATATATCAATTTTTTTTCTCCGTGTTTTTCTCCTTGTCTCCGTATTCTTTCTGTTGAAGAGCGTAGCTCGAAACGTCAAAGACTTTCCATATTCCCGAGCGTCATACTAACATATACTTTTGTTATTTACACCACCTGTCCTCGTCTGTTGTTATTTTTTGTATATTCTCCCATATATATATATATATATATGTGTGTGTGTGTGTGTGTGTGTGTGTGTGTGTGTGTGTGGAGGCGCATTGGCCCAGTGGTTGGGACAGCAGACTCGCGGTCGGAGGATCACGGTTTCAATGCCCAGATCGAGCGTTGTGCGTGTTTATTGAGAGAAAACACCTAAAGCTCCACGACGCATCGGCAGGGGGTGGGCTGCGAGCCCTGTTGTACTTTTTCGCCCCAACTTTCTCTCACTCTTTCTTCCTGTTTCTTGAATAACGCAACGATGGACTGGAGTCCCGTCCAGCTAGGAGGAACACATACGCCATAGAAACCGGAAACCGGGCCCATGAGCCTGGTTCGGCTTTAAAAGGGTGCATATATATATATATATATATATATATATATATATATATATATATATATATATATACGTGTACACATCTATAAACATACACATGCATGCACTTACGTGATATACACATTGACACCTATTATATATGATTACATGTATATAGAGATTGTTACACACACACACACACACACACACACACACACGCACACACACACACACACACACTCATGCACACTGGCACGTCTCCTCGCACACTCACACACAAACGCATATATTTACTTTTATTTAAAAGTGGATGTAGTGTTAGATCACATCATACTGCGCTAGTTAATATGAGTGAACATCTCATATGACCTTTTGGTGCATATAAGCACTCTTGTTAACATCACAAGCGGAGTATAAATCACCCGCTATCATCACCGCCAAGGCTATGAGATGACGTGATATCATCCTTCCTTGACCTAGTCAATGGTAGATTCTCCGCCGCTAGAAGTAGCAGCGATATCTCCTCTAGAGATATACGTAGAAACGACCATACCCTCATATATACACCAGTAGTTGCCCCAAGAATTGGCGTAATATGAAGAAATAGAAATTCCCAGACACACATTTGCGTACGCACAGATCTGTGTTCACCAACCCTGCTTACTAAAAGTAGTCCTTCAAATACCATCTGCCCATCAAAGCACCATTCATTAGGAGTATATCTAACACACCACCCTTAGTTATTTTTTTTTCTAAAATACCGTTATGAATATTCAATTAAAAAACAATTACATATATACACACACAAATACAGAAATAAATACACGAGGCACAATTGATTATTAAAATGACAACATAAACAAAAAAAATGAACCAAAAAGAACTGCACCATCTCATAAAAAAATACACGAGCAAATATATACACACACACAACCAATGCAGAATCATGTTCTTTCGCAGATCGCAGTAGCGTGAAACGTGAGTCGCGATAGAAACGCTGGGTTTCAGTTTCAATACATAATAAATATATATAATTACGTGTGTGTGTGTTTGAGTCTGTGTGTATGTAAAAAGGGAGAAAGAGTAGGTAGAAGAGCATACAAAATCGGTTGTGTGCATGATACATTCATGGACATATTTTTCCCATTATTTTCGTTTTAATATAGATCTCACTTCTCACACATGCCCTCTTGTTATCTGGAGACTGTTGTTCAGTCAAGAATTCGTTGGTTGCAGATCAATTTTTTATTCCTTCAATCGGTTATTGATCTGAAAATTCAGGCTAAATTATTATCTTCTGATTGTCTATCCAGAAAGATGATGATACAACATATTCTCTTTTGATTTTCTTTTCATAGGTTTCACTGGGATGGCAACAAGCAAAAAGGAGACTGAAGTATTGATATGCATTGGAATAATTTACACTCAACTAAACTAAAGAGTAATATGGTCTGTGTCCTTGCATACACGTGTTTAAAATGGACTAGTTGATGCTTAAATTTCTTCTATATTGGATCCATACAAACCTAAAATACATATTCTCATATGCGCGTACCTACTTATGAGCGCGTGTCTAATACTTCACATGGAATTTCAGAGATATTCGCTTCAGTTTTCTTTAGAAATTTTATAATCACTTGAATAAGAGTAGAGATATTCATTGGTATCACATAACGTGCTCAAAGCTATTTTTGTCAACAAAATTCTTAATTTTGTCATCATCATCATTATCATTATCATCATTATTATTATTATTATTATTATTATTATTATTATTATTATTATTATTATTATCATAAGGC
>NC_142932.1:54227764-54242764 GCF_046866305.1 Octopus bimaculoides | reverse complement strand
AGGGTGCATCGAGAATAGGCTCTCAAAAATCGATGGAGACATATATAACAACCGCAGTAACTCTGCAAATACCTACACCATAACGCATCAAAGTAAAAATGACTCGAACTTCAACACTAAGCAAGAAGGAAAACAACTACAACGATTTTACTAACCAGCCAGCATCTGATAGCCACAACAACTCAAAGAACAACACAAACACACCCAGAAATAATAAAATTAATTATACGGTTATCACGAGCTCAAATGTAAATAGAACGCTCTGTACCAGCTGTAGACATGCAAAAAAGAATAGAAAAAAAACTGACAATCTATGCTCATGCATGGACCGCTTGAAATGTCCACTAAATAACCAATGGAAGACCCGAAATGTCATGGTCAAGTGCACGGTAATTACTAGAAGAGGCCACTAGGCACATATCGGTATATCGGATAATATCTTCAAAACTCGATATAGAAAATACATCTCAAGCTTTCGAAAAATCCTTAAACTGCACGCGACACCACTGGCCTATTTCGTCTGTGGACTCAAGGAAGAGATTATAAATTACGACCTGCCCTGGTCAATAATTAGACACCCTTGTCCCTACAATACCCTATCACGGAAATACCAGCTATGTTCCGAGGAATCGCTGTCAATATTCGTCACAAAAGAGGTAGACACGTTAGTACGCCGAGCGAAATGCTTAGCGATATTTCGTCCTTTACGTTCTGAGTTCAAATTTTCCCGTGGTCCATTTTGCCTTTCAACCTTTCGAGGTTGATAAATAACGTACCAGTTGCGTATTGGGGTCGATCTAATCGACTGGCCACCTCCCCCAAAATTTCGGGGCTTGTGCATAGGGTAGAAAAGAATATTGTTGACAAAAGAGCGAATTATTAATAGATCTGACGAACGACTGCCCCGGTGGAAAGATACAGCGAAACAGCTGTTCACAATACACAGCGGGAACAACACCAAAACCGATACAACCCATAAATCCGACAACTGGGGTTAACACCCAACGCCGAGTGAAAACCTCATGAACTGCAGCCAGCGAGCCTATACCATGAAAGGACTAGATGAGAACATATTTTTGGGCATGTTCATTAAGACACTTGCACAACGCAACAGTGCAATGGTAAGTGACTAGAATATAGACTTCTCAAAAACTGATTTACAAAAGAGACTGATTTACAAAAGAGAAGAAAATTTGTGACTCAGACACATGCAAACTTAAAGATACTTAAGCATAGCCTCTAAACTAACATTACAGATGAACTACCTAAAGAGGAATAATATTCCCTCTATGCCTTTTCACCTTGTGTGTAGATACTGACGTTCGCGTATGTTCAGATACGTAACCTTATATTGCAGCTACATAATAATCCCTTTTCTACTATAGACTCAAGGCATGAAATTTTGAGGAGGGGACTAGTCGGTTACATTGACCCTAGTGTTTCTGTGGTAGTTAATCTGCTGAGCCCGAAAGAATAAAAGGCAAAGAAGTCGACCACGACAGAATTGAATACAGAACGTAAAGGCGAGCAGAATACGGATAAGCATTTCGGCCGGCGTGCAGACGACAGACTTATTGTAGCTATATAATGATAATTATGATAGTTATTAACAAGTAGTTACTGCTTGAAATACTTAGGAGACTGTAGTAATCCATAGCTCTGATCGAGATGCCAGGTGTATGTGTGCATGTGTGCGAGTGTAGATATATTTATACGTGTGTACCTGCGAGTGTGGATAGGGCGGGCTATGTATGGGTATGTATGTACGCGCATGTATGCGCATGTATCTGGATCGCACATGCAAGTGTCTATGTACATCTATGGGTATGTGTAGGTATTGGTCTATATATATATATATATATATATATATACATGTAGATTCATGTGTGTGTGTGTATGTGTATATATACATGCATGTATAAGCATGGCTATATGAGTACACCTGTGTGTGTTTGTGTGTGTGTGTGTGTGCATGTGCGCGCGTGCGAATATTTATATATAAAAAAAGATTGAACGTTTCTCTTCAAATATATTGGAAGACGTTTTATACTGATGAACATTGGAGCTAGAGAAATAAGATTTTTTTTCATAATACTTGTATTGAAAAAATCATGGTATGTATGTTTCAGTAGAGAATATTTCTTGAGCATAAAGGAGGATAATTTCACTTCGAAGATCATGTTAGTTTCTTTGGATACTAGTTTTGCTTTCTTGTCTTTTTATTTTGTATTCAAGTTGCTACTTTTTAATGTATGTTTATAGTAGATAGCGTGGTTTTTATACCTCTGCTCGTTACACAAATGCCAATTAATTGTAAGATATATATTATAAAGGACGACTTTTAACTCCCGCTCTGAGACATTGTACTCTTGCACCGTTAAATTCAGCCAACATTTCCCATTTTTCCCTCTCTCGTCCCTCCATTCCCAGCGCGCCTTACAACTGTCCTGGCTCATATCTTACTGAGCCTCTGTACTCTGCGCGACGGACATCTCAGTAGAGTCTTCATTATAATTACTTCTACAGTTTCTTTAATTATTTTCGTGACTGACCTTCATTTATTCTGCACTACGCAACTGCTTGCGTCTATGTTTCAATCAATAATAACAGATTTTATCTCTCAATATTAAATGCCATTAAAGGCAGCAAGCTGGCAAAATCGTTAGCACGCCGGGCGAAATACTTAGCGGTATCTCGTCTGCCGTTACGTTTTGAGTTTAAATTCCACCGAGGTCGAAATTGCTTTCAACCTTTCGGGGTCGACTAAATAAGTACCAGATACACACTGGGGTCGATATAATCGGCTTAATCCCTTTGCCTGTCCATGATTGTCTCCTCTATATTTAGCCACCTGTGGGCAATAAAGAAATAAATATTAATTGTCATTTCACTAATCAACATTTTATCTAAACTCGTTACCTAATTTTATTGCGTAGTTCGTACTTTTTCCATTTATGCTCTTAACTGAAGTATTTTCATCACGAACATTACCTCCACAACTCAACTCTTCCTCACTCACATTTTCTCTCTATGTTTTTCACTTTACACCAACACTATTCTATAGCACGCTATTTGCTATAAAATTCTAATGAGGATAACATGATTTCGTAATCCAACATCTCTCAAATGCCATGTTAATTTGCACGCTTATAATATTCTTGGTTATCAACACATACTATAAATGTTCCTCATCTGTTATTTTTTATCCGAAACATGTGTAACATACCACTAGGTTACATGATTTCCATACACAAGATAACTACTGCAGTTTATTTGCCCTATTTACTCCCATAACAACTTGGCAAACATCGTTCTTAGAGCTTAAGGATTTTGGATTTTAAATTTTGGGTATGTTGGAGTAGAAGTTGCTGATTATAACACACGTACACACGTGCACACACACGTGCACGCACACGAACCCACACACGCACTCGCCCATACACGCACGCGCCCATACACGCACACCCACATAGATATTTACAACGAACTTCGTTCAGATTCCGTCGACGAAATCCATTCACAAGGCTTTGGGCGGCCCGTGGTTATAACAGAAGACGTGTCCAAGGTTCCATGCAGTGGGACTGAACCAAGAACCATGTGGTTGAGACGCAACCATCTCACCACGCACACACGCTTGAGCTTATATATATATATGTGTGCGTGTATATATCTAGCTATTTATCACTTTGTCTGTTTGTATATCAATCTTAGTATGCATCGACCAAATTATCGCATACTCATATACATCACTGGTCATAATATGATTCGCATTGTGTTAGCTTCCAGTGTCACGCAATAGTTATCTCGATACATGGATGTACATATATGTGTGTGTGTGTATGTGTGTGTGTGTGGGTGTGTGTGTGTTAAAGTCTGTCATACCGGCCATGACGAAGGGAAATAGCCCTGAAACTCGAGTCGCCTTTATATATTTATATTTATATATTTGATCCTTTATATTGAACACTCAATATTTCATCTACATTCAATACTTTCTTTCATGGTGCCATTTATTTTATTTTATTTTATTTTATATTGTATATTGTATATCATATTATATATTGTATATTCCATATTCTATACCCCACATTAGTTCTGCAGGAATATAAATAAAACATAAAAAACAGACAGTGTTGGAACTCTTTTAAACAAAATAATATATTCCTCTATACACAATCATACAAAAACCCCCCACCTTTTTTGTATTTATTTTTACTCGCATATATATATATATATATATATATATATATATATATATATATATATATATATATATATATATATACACACACATATATATATATACACACATATATATATATATATATATATATGAAAGAAGGTTTGAAAATGCACTTATTTTAAAAAAATATTTATTTACTTAACCGGTTTCACTTTTTTAGAAAAAGATTATCAAAAGTCTTTGAGAATAATAAAAAATGTTAAAAAACAGTCTGAGTATTAAAATGCATATATACATTCTTTGATGATAAAATATATTTAAAGTATAAAGCTTTGTATGAACTTTGTAGTGTTACATACTGATTGTCATATTAAGGTGAAATTGTTAAAAAACAGTGTTAAAAACAGTGTATGAAAATACACATATGGAAAAATACATATACATATACATATTCTCATACATATTCTTTGACAATCGAATAAAATTGAGAAGGAACTGACCTGGCCTTTTTCTCTTGTGTATATTGAAGGAATGTTTTACTGTCTTAAGAGACAGTATGACTGGCTAGCTGGGGTGGGAGGGAAGAAGAGTTAAAGAAGATTTTTTTATTTTTGGTTGGTCTGTGACAGTCTGTCATGGTTCACTGGTTTTTGGGACTGGTTCTGTGCACATCTCTATGTGTGTGTATATATGTGTGTTTGTGTCCGTGTGTGTGGGTGTGGGTGTGTGTGTGTGTGTGTGTGTGTGTGTGTGTGTGTGTGCCGTTTTTATTGGTCCCAGAGTTTATTGTGGAATGTGTATATGAGTGTGTGTTTGAGTGTTTTTTGTGTCGGTGGGGATGTTAGGTGTGTGTACGTGAGACTGTGCGTATATCTCTTTGTCTGAGTGTGTATGTGTTGTTTTGATCGTCGTTGTGGTGTGTGTGTGTGTGAGAGCAACCGTATGTATGTGTGAGGGTGTGTACGTATGTGTGCGTATGTGTGTGTATGTATGTGTGCATCTGTATGTGTGCGTGGGAGTGTTTTGTGTGAGTGTGGGAGTGTGTGTGTGTCTCTCTGTCTGAGTGGGTGTGTTGTTTTAAATACCTTGTGGTATGTGTGTGTGTGTGTGTGTGTAAGCAAACGTATGTGTGTGATGGTTCATATGTATGGGTATGCCTATGTCTGTATGTGTGCGTGTGTGGCATGTGTATATGAGTATGTGTGTGTTTTTTTATCTATGGTAGGATGGTGTGTGTATGTGTGTGCACGTTTGTGTGAGTGTGTATGTGTGTGATTAATATTTGTTAGGGTGTTGTGTGTGCGCATGTGTGTGTATGTGTATATGTGTTTGTTCGTGTGTGTGCGTGAGTGCGTTTGTGAGTGCGTGTGTATGTGTGTTTGTGTGTGTTTTTGTGTCGTTGGGGATGTTAGGTGTGTGTACGTGAGACTGTGCGTATATCTATTTTTCTGAGTATGTATGTGTTGTTTTAATCGTCCTTGTGATGTGTGTGTGTGAGAGAGAGCGCAACCGTATGTATGTGTGAGGGTGTGTACATGTGTGTGCGTCTGTGTGTGTATGTATGTGTGCATCTGTGTGCATCTGTGTGTGTGCGTGGGAGTGTTTTGTGTGAATGTGGGAGTGTGTGTATACGTGAGTGTGTGTGTGTCTCTCTCTGTGTCTGAGTGAGTGTGTTGTTTTAAATACCCATTGTGGTGTGTGTGTGTGTGTGTGTAAGCAACCGTATGTGTGTGTGATGGTTCATATGTATGTGTATGTCTGTATGTGTACGTATGCTTATTTGTGTTGTGTGTTGGTGGGGGTGTTATATGTGTGTACGTGAGTTTGTGTGTGTCTCTAAGTATGTTTGTGTTTGAGTTGTCATTGTGGTGCGTGTGTGTGTGAGGGAGCAACTGTATGTGTGTGCATGAGGGTGTATGTGTGTGTGAGCATGTATGTGTGTGTTGTATTTATTAGGTGTCCTTGTACGTTGGGTTTATCCAGGTGAGGTGTATGTGTGTGCATGTGTGTTCCGTGTATGTTGGTACTGGGTATGCGTTTGTATGTGTGTGTACGTGGGTATGGTTTGTGTAGTTTCCTGGTGTATATGTGTACATGTGTGTGTGCGCTGTAATTGTGAGTGATTAGTTTTGTTTGTATTGTTAGTACAGTATATGTGTGTATACGTGTGCGTGTGTTTGTGTGAGTGCGTCTATGTGGCTTGTATTTGTCGGGGAGGTGTGTCATTGTGTGTGCATGCTTCTGTGCATGTGTGATTGTGGGTGTTTGTTGTGATTGTTGGGATTGTATTGTGTGTGTTTTTCTTTTGAGTGTGTATGTGACATTTTTACTGGGGAACAGGCGTATGGTGTTTGTATGTGTGTGTACATATGTATGCAAATATGCGTGTGTGAATATGATTTGTGGTTGCCGGAGTGGTGTGTAGGTGTGTGCATGTACCTGTTTACATATGTGTGTATGGGTGTTGGTTGTGGTTGCTACAATTGTATTGTAAGTATATATATGCGCATGTGTTCTTTCTTGAAATGTATGTGGGTTTGTGCTCTGGTGTGGAGATACTGTGATTGTGTGTGTGTGTATATATGTGTGTAAGTGTGTTCGTGTCGGAGGTTTGCATTGTATTGATGTGTGTGATTTTGCGTATCTGTGTGTCTTTGTTTTGGGCGTGCACCTGGGGAGGAGGCTTATGTTAGAGTATGTTGAGCTGTGGTCTGTATTTTTGAATAAGATTATTTTCCTTATTTATTCGTGTTTGGTCAGTGGTGTTGTCTGAGCATTGGTATAATGGGAAAACTAGGAATTTGGGAGACTTGTTTTGTGCACACAGATCTAAATGCCCACTGAGTGGTATCTGTCTTGTGGTGGGATCCCTCAATTGTTGGCGGTGGACTGTCATCCTTTCTCTGAGAGTAAGGCTCGTTTGCCCTATGTATTCTTTGTGGCACCCTTCACACCTTATGGCAAAAAGTAAATTTGTTGATGCGCAGTTGAAGTTATTTTTTATGACAAAAGTGTGTCCCGACTGGAATCTGTATGTTGTTCCTTCCATGAGGTGGATGCAGGTCCTGCAGTTGGAACGACCACATTTTTTGACAGTAGGTGGTGGGCTTGTGTTGGGCAACATCTGTATATATAGTTGGATATATCTATATATAAGGACCTTTGTAATATGTATGCGCTCACATACATACACACACGGAGTCACAAAGAAGTATAGTGCATTAAGTTATTCAGTCATACGCATAAATTCGTCAATCGTTATGTACTTGGATATACGCACATATATGAACATACTTAGAAGCATGTAGTGTAGATGTAATTCTGAAGAAGAAATTTAGGAACTTCTCTAGGACATTTTAAATCTCTCATTTGAGTGAAATATATACTATATATTGGAAATCTCAACAGTAAAGTTAAATTATGCCCAAACTGTTAATTGAACATTGCCTATAACACAAATGTAATTTATTAATACTTTGTATCAATATCCTGTTTTACTCTTTTACTTGTTTCAGTTATTTGAATTTGGACAAGCTGGAGCACCGACTTTAATTTGAAGAAATCTACTTGTGAACTCATTCTTTGTAAGATTGGTGCTTATTCTATCGTTCTCTTATGTCGAACCGCTAGGTTACGGTGACGTAAACACACCAGCATCTTTCGTCAAGCGATAATGGTGGTGGTGGTGGTGGTGGTGGCGGGGTGAAACACAGGCACAAACACACACATAAATATATACATTCTCCGTCTACTAAATCCACTCACAAGGCCCGAAGTTATAGTAGAAGACACTTGCCGAAGATGCCACGCAGCAGAACTGAACTCGGAACCATGTGGTTTGGAAGCAAGCCTCTTACCACACTACCACACTTGCGCGTATTTATGTATTCTTTTACTTTTTCAGTCATTTGTCTGTGGCCATGTAAATTAAATTATTTTTTTTTACCTATGACTATATAGAGAATGTACTGGGACGTTTATTTTCTACTATTGTATAGAACTCAAGCATGTGAATTGGGTTTTATCAAAATGTTTGATACTGATGTTTCTAGATCTTCAATATAATGGTATGGCATAAGAGCAGCTGTACTTGATTATGAGGTGAGATCGTGACATGATTTACGAGCGAAATTGACTGTGCAAAAGTTGCGCTGACGTCACTTGTTTTCACTATCGTTTGCTGTTAAACAGGACAGGGGATAAGTTATATAATCAGTAACATTGTCTAAAACTGGTTGCGACTAATTTGTAAACATCTCACGCATTTTCTCAGACAGACTTCCTTCTCCTACTAGTCAAAATGTTGATGTTGTCTTTCTCATACTAGTCAAAACATTCTCTCTATTCGAAGTTCGCTTAATATAATCTTTTCTACTACAAGCACAGGGAGTGAAATTTTGAGTATGGGTGCAATTCGATTCCATCGATCCCACTGCTCGACTGGTACTTATTTTATCAAACTAGAAAGCATGAAAAGCAAAGTCAACCTCGGCAGTATTTCAGCTCAGAACGTAAAGGAGGAAACGCACCTAACTATTTGATTCACCGCTATAGATTTACTTTACAATAAGTCAGCTAAAATACACCAGACATTTTTGACTGCTTCAATTTTTAGCGGAAAAATTATACAGCGACAATATATACCAATGTTTATCATACATAATGCCAACACAAATCCTCGGTAATACGAATATCCTGAAAATTGAAGATAATAACAAATTACTATTCACAAATATTACGTTACTCACCTAATTGTTTCCTTTGGCAAAATAGCTGAAGATATTTCGTTATATTGCTTCACTTATAAGTCGTACTCTACAAGTCCTAGTAAAAATATATAGAATGAAAACAAATTGGAGTATTAGATAGCATTGAATTTATAGGTTTAAACTTATTTCATTCAAACATATAATTGTAGTTCTTAAATTATTATTATTATTATTATTATTATTATTATTAATATAGAAAGGATTGAGGTAACTCCTCCTGAAGATATAGAGTCAAAATTAAAAGAAGAGTGCCATTTGTTATCTGGTGAACGATATTTCGACATCTCGTGTGTCTTCAACTGGTTCAAAAAATAAATTTGTCAATCTACTTCATTTTGGTTAATATAGAAAGGATTGAGGTAACTCCTCCTGAAGATATAGAGTCAAAATTAAAAAGAAGAGTGTCGAAATATCGTTCACCAGATAACAAATGGCACTCTTCTTTTAATTTTGACTCTATATCTTCGGGAGGAGTTACCTCAATCCTTTCTATATTAACCAAAATGAAGTAGATTGACAAATTTATTTTTTGAACCAGTTGAAGACACACGAGATGTCGAAATATCGTTCACCAGATAACAAATGGCACTCTTCTTTTAATTTTGACTCTATTATTATTATTATTATTATTATTATTATTATTATTATTTTTATTATTATTATTATTATTATTATTAATAACAATAATAATAATAATAAGCAAATGGATGGCATCCAGGAAGGACAAGGTCTTTAACTTCTGGTCAAAATACCTAACAGGAAAACATAGAAATCTGCCTGAAAGGTTTAATGAAATATTAGCAGAACCAGAGACAATGCCTGAATTGCTCACGGAAGGGAAAATTATCCTAATTCCCAAATCCACTGAAACGGTAAACCCACAAACTTACAGACTGAAAACTTGTCTCCCTACAATTTACAAACCCTTTACTGCAATAATATCGCAGAAAGTGAGCAAAATTCTGGAAGAAAACAACCTGTTCCCAGAAGATCAGACGGGATGCTGCAAGGGCTCATACGGCTGTAAAGATCACCTTCTGATCAATAAATCCATAACTGAAGACAGCCGCAGAAATAAGGGTCTAAGTATGGCCTGGATCGATTACTGAAAGGCTTAGCCATGAACAAGGTAGCACCAATAACTATAACATATATAAAACAGTCAATGTTTAAATGCCAGACAGTGCTACAGCTCACGGTAAGAGTAGGGACTCCTAAAGACTAATACCTTCCCCATTAGAAAGGGAGTATTCCAGGGAGACACGCTCTCTATACTACTTTTCCGCTCGGTACTGACACCTTTATCTGACATGCAAAAGTGAATTGGATGTGGATACAACTGTTACGGCAAAATAATCAGCCATCTCTTATATACGGATGATCTAAAACTGTACCCAACAAATGATATACAGCTGGAAACATTATTACAGGCAGTATATGTATGGATTTACAAAAGAAATAAACATGAAGTCTGGCTTAGAAAAATGTGCGAAAGCAACCTTAAAAAGAGGGAAACTAGTTAAAACTAGCAACAGTACACTAGATAACGCAAAGAAAATAAGAGAATTAGACGAAAGAAGGACACAAATACCTAGGAATTAATGAACTAGATACGATACAACACACAAAAATAAAAGAGAGGATAAGAAAAGAAAAATATAGGCAAGTTAGATTAATACTGAAAACAGAGCTCAATGCAGAAACAATATAATAATTATCACACTCTAGCCGTCCCACTTATAAGTTATAACTACAATATTCTAACTGAACTCTAAATGAACTAATCCAAATAGACACGAAAACAAGTAAAATAGGGACAGGATTAAGGATGCACCACACAAAATCTGATATAGAAAGGTTATATATACATCGTATCGAAGGTGGTAGAGGCCTTATACAGCTAGAAAACTATTACAAAATAACCACCATAGGACTACAGAAATACCTACTTCAGAAGCAAGGAAAAGTAATACAAATAGCCACAAAACACGAGCAAAGTAAAAATGCTTTCAGTCTTTATGGAAGGCAAGAAATTCAAAAAATAAGTCATAGCACCTAACAACTAGGAAGAAAAATAAAAAAACAACAAAAATTGTGAAACAACTGAAATCCAGGCTAAAAGTGGAACCACAACAGACCATGATAAAGCGACGACAAGAAAAGCCCCTTCTTGGAAAATACTGGGTTAACCTAAAGAGAAAATTAATAGACAATGCAATATCTCAACAATGGATTAGAAGCTCAAGAATCAAAGCAGAGATTGAAGGACTTTTAATTGCAGCACAAGTAATGAGAAGATATTACAAGTAAGTCCAGAATATGTGGAGATGGTGAAGAAACAATAAATTATATTGTCTCTGGCCGCCCAGTCCTGGTTAAGAAGGAATATATTCACAGACACACGAGAGTTGAGACCTATATAAACTGGAAGCTATTCCATTACTATGGAATAACAACAGAAAAAAAGATGGTATGCTCACACACAAGAAAAGGTCACAGAAAATGAGAAAGCAACCAAACTCTCGGATATTCCTATGCACACAGATAGAGAAATTAAGGCCAATACACCAGAAGTAGTTGTCAGAGATCACCAAGAAAAAATGCTCTCTAATCGATGTATCAATACGAACCGATGACAATGTTTATCTCAAAGAAACAGAGAAACTTTCAAAATACAAAGATCTGGAAATAGAGCAACTCGAATGTTGAGTGTAAGAAAGACAAGAAATTCCTATCACAGTAGGCGCATTAGGTATGATAAAAAATATTCAGACAAATACATAACAAAAACACCAGGACTAACAAGTATACATAACATACTGGAAAAACACCTCTACATAGCGAACACATCCTGCGTAAAACACTTTGAATGCAATAAAAATAAGTGCATCATAAGAAACCACAGCACATACCCAAGGCACAAGGAGCTGCGCTCGGTAACGCAGTGAAAGCGCGGGTTAAAAATTACACTAGTGAATAATAATAATAATAATAATAATAATAATAATAATAATAATAATAATAATAATAATAATGATAATAATGATAATAATGATAATATGCTCTGATGCAGTACCAGGTAGTGGCTCTCATGGCTTCTGATCTTCACTGATCGGAAGTTTTATCATGTACATTGTTTTGTCTTGGTATAAATGATGAGTTACAGCAAATATTCTGCTCAATACCACAGATTTACTTCTCAGTTGTTTGAACTTAAACAGTTGAGTTTGTTCCTTGGTAGCTGACGATATGTGCATGTCTGATCACGAGCAGAAGCAGTGGGGGAGCAACAAAGCCATGTTTTGAGAGGAATTCTTTGGGGTTTGGATAATTGACATTTGGAAGCATGAGTGTTTTGTTCATCATCCTTAAACAACCCTTATTCAGAGACTTTTTGAGCGGGATGGTCTTCTTGACCTGAAGCAAATTCTCACTGGGCTCCACTTGCAAGGTCACGCGCTCTTTTATCTTGAAATGAGATCGCTCTGACGCGCACATATGGTTGTCAGGATTGTGTCTGGTGTAGCCTATCAAACGGTTAGTCATGATAAATATACTGGCTTAGTATATTATACCCCAGCGTCCCTTTGATAGTATGCCCTGCTCTTTCACTCAACGATGATAGTAAATCATCATCATCATCACCACTATCATCATCGTCATCCTCATCATCTTTCTTCTTCTTCTTCTTCTTCTTCTTCTTCTTCTTCTTCTTCTTCTTCTTCTTATTATTATTATTATTATTATTATTATTATTATTATTATTATTATTATATTATTTTGGGTAAGCCTAGGGCATTTGGTCGCGATATAGACAATGGTTTCAACCACTGTGTTGTAGATGCGGCACAACGGTGACACTTGCTTATTCCACAGGTTGACGCTCCCGTTCTGGGCCAGCGTTTGGTCCTGCGCTGCCAGTATAGTGCTATTGGTCTCTCTTTTTAGTGTCCCTTTTATCATCAAGTTCCACCTACTTTTCCCAGTAACTTCTGTTGTGGCTACACGGAATTTATTGTGTAGTTCCTTGTTGCGTAATTCTTCTTCATGTCATTTTTGTATTTCTTCCTTTGTTTTCCCCTTTTCTCTGCTCTCAATTCTCCCTCGTTCCTAACTGTCACTGGCAAGGTTTCCTTAATTTAGACTAGGTATCTCATTAAGCTCTTGACTTCGATACTCACTCAGTCTTCCACACTTATCAGATCCCTTCCTCCATTTGCTCTAGGCGATCAGTGTCTGGACGTGGATAATGGGCCCCATGCATCTTTAGGAGCTTTCTTGACTTCCTGTCCATCTCCTTTAGCTCCTCCTCTGTCCACTTCAGGATTCCTGCGTCATGCGTTTCGACTGCGACTGCGCTTGAGTTTATTACCAAAATTATGTTTCTAGCATTCAGCTTTGAAGCTGAATGCCAGAATGCCATTTTTCTCACTCACTACAGGTACATTCTTTTTGCCTTTTCCTCCATGTCGCAGTATTTGATTCCATCTGCCTGATGTATTCTCAGGCATTTGTAGTTGGATTGAGGTTGAATTGCCTTTATCGTTTCACAACATGGCAACCATATATCTACTGTCCTGCCGAGCTTTCTTCTTCTCATCACCATGGTAGCACATTTTGGGAGTTCAAACTCCATCTTCATATCATTGGAAAAAGTCTGAATAGACTGGGCTAAGCTGTCCAGTTCTGCCTCATTTTATGTGAATAGCTACAGATAGTGCATGAATAGCAAGTGGTTCAATTTTCCTTTAACTCTTCCCAGAGCATACCTAAACTTTGTTCACTATAGTATTTCACGCAAGGGGATCATTCCTAGCAAGGGATCATTCTCACCCTTTCTGTTCATTGGGTGGCAGCCCACATTTTTCCAAGTATCTGAACAGTTCATCGGCCAAAGCACTTGGTACTAGTTTCCATATTAGCGTAAGGCATGTTACTGGTCTAAAGTTGGATGCAACATTTCCCTTTTCAGGATCCTTTGCACATAACGATATCTTTCCTTTTGTCGTCCAGCTGGGTACTGCGCCTTCCTGCAAGCACTCATCTAGCGGTTGTGCTATTTTTTCATGGAGCCCTCTCAGCTTCCACATCCAATACCCTCGGACCCCATCCGCTCCTGTGCTCTTCCGATTTTGGAATTTTGGTAACTTCTTTTTTTATCATCTCTGTAGTTATCCTTATGTCTTTTTGGAATTCTATATTTCTTAACCAATCTTGCATTTCATGCAGCCACTCTGTTTCAGCATTATGCTCTACAGGTTTGTCCCCGATCCTTCTCCAGAGTGCCTTGTTTTTCCTCTGCATCTGCTATCATTGTTACGCGTATTTGTCATCTAGTTCCTGAAGCAGTTTCTTCTGATTTGCTTCAAACAACCTGTTTTGCCTGAAGTATCTTTTTCTATTGTTATATCTTTCCTGTTTTGTTTTGTTTGCTACTGCTCTTTGTTTCAATTTTTGCAATACCACATCATAAACTTTATCGCATATTCTATATGTTCTTTCCAGCAATTTTCCTTTTCTCAATCTATTCTTCTTCTTCTTCTTCTTCTTCTTCTTCTTCTTCTTCTTCTTCTTCTTCTTCTTCTTCTTCTTCTTCTTCTTCTTCTTCTTCTTCTTCTTCTTCTTCTTCTTATTATTATTATTATTATTATTATTATTATTATTATTATTATTATTATTACTACTACTACTACTACTACTACTACAACTACTACTACTACTACTATTATTATTATTATTATTATTGTTATTATTATACACGCAACAGATTGGACTTAGAAAAGAAGAATTCCTAACATGTGGCTACAACAAGTAATCTTAGATGCCAAGAACCCTCCTAAGTATCCCAGCTGTCTCTCATAACACTGTTTTTCGGAGCTGTACTAAATTGGGTTTTATGCCTATTTCCTCTATCCATTTGTTCAAATATTTAGGGATAGATCTTAATGCAACTATAACTACTGGGATACATTTTATCCGCACTTTCCATAGCCTCTCAAATTCGATGCCTAGGTCCTGGTACTTTACTCTTTTTCTATATCTCTCATA
>NC_142932.1:54197764-54225264 GCF_046866305.1 Octopus bimaculoides | reverse complement strand
AAAGCATTGTGAGTGGATTTGTTAGACGGAAACTGAAAGAAGCCCGTCGTATATATATATTTATAAGTATTTATGTATGTATTACATATCTATGTATGTATGTATGTGAAAAATTATAACGGCACGAGATTAAGAAATCATGTAACAAGTTTCAAATTTCCTTAACTTACACCTGTGTCAGGCTATAGCTTCATCGGACTTTCTAGAGTGTTATTTTATTAGGGAAAGTGTCTACACACACACACACACACACACACACACACACACACACACACACACACACACATATATATATATAGATACATACATACAGCAGGGCATTACTAGTGAAGGAAGCATAAACATATCAAGGTAATGAAGTCAAGTGTTTGAAGGGGTGAAGCCACTCTCCGAAGTCTATTAAGATAATATTCCATTTCAATATATGTATAAGGATAAATATATGAAGAACCTATATGAAAAGAAGTAAAAAATATCTCGTAAAAACAAATAGAAATATATTCGTGACACAATCCAAGGCAACGTGAGAAAGAGAAAAAGATAACAGGAAAAGAAATAAAAAGAGAAAATGGGATGAAGACTGAAAAAGCGTAGTAGAAAGCATTTATGAGGGTCGATAAACATTTTTCTATATAAGGATTCGAACCAGATTTACCAATTTACAGTTAGCAGACCAGAAATGGAGGATGGATTGGGAGGACATATTGCAGATAACAGCGTGTGTTTGTGTGTGTGTGTGGGGTGTAGAGGGAGAGAAAAGGGGAGAAAATGAGGCAACACTAACTGATATATATCTCCCTATATATACATACATCTAGATTCACATACATGCATGTATAATTATACACATGCACAGGTACATACACACACAGATATATATATATATATATATATATATATATATATATATATATATATATGTACACATACAGACTTATATGTACATATATATATATATATATATATATATATATATATATATATAATGTATACGTACATTAGATATGTTCCTATATATACACAAATGTACTACATGAGTACCTATACCACTAAAAAAAGTTTGCAAAAGTTCGTTTTAAGTGACCAAGCACTATAGGAACAAGCGAAATTTGTAGAATTTATAAATAAATATAGGGATGATATTATTAAAATACCATCATGTAGACATGCTGGGGGAGAATGTTAGTAGTAATTTAGCTGGCGGACTTTCACTGATGAGAAATCGGGCACCTATTTGGCGCTGAATCTCGAAACCGGTACCAGGTTGAGCAGCATTTACTTATTCTGACCCAGTACAAGTAAGATATTATTATTGTTCACTGATATTTTTTTCTATCATGTCTGTAACAGATTTGTGACGATTCGGTAGTACAGAAGTATTTGATTACTTGTATTTTTTAACAATATAGGCACGCATGTAGTACCGTTGTGTGTATATATATATATATATGTACATATCTAATATGGTATGTATATATTTTATAAATTTGCGTGTACGGTTGATAATTCGCTTACCACTCGTGATGGTATTTTAATATCATCCCTATACATACATACATATATATATATATATATATATATATATATATATATATATTACAAATTAAAAGGGTAAAGGATTATCAATTTATTAATTAATAAATCAATTAACAATTAATAATTTTTACCAAGCCCATCGGTATGAAAGCACCATTATTGGTGGAGAACTTATTTAAAAGCTCCTATATATTTATAAACACAATTAAGGGATCAGCAAATATTTGCTTCACTATATACCGAAGTTCAGAAATAGCAGCTAAAAAAGCTGAGAATCCCACAGATAGCATCACTTGTAACTCACAAAGGCAAAAACAAGAAGAAAAAAACAATGAAAAACTAACCAATCCGAAGGTTAACAGTAGACGCCTTCCTGGATTATGATTGATACTCAATTTCCTTCATCAATTCTGTATTCCAGCAGTAAATTTGACTATGCTAGCAAACTGTAAAAGCATGAACGAGTAACATTCCACACCGACACAGATCTGAAAGCATAACCGAATCTACCTCGGTCAGCCAGTCTAACTGTCCTTCCTTCAAGAAATTACCATGTGCGTGACAAGTGATACCGCAGAGAATGTGCGTATACTAACAGGGAGTGAATAATTATTACAAATTAAAAGGGTTAAGGATTATCAATTTATTAATTAATAAATCAATTAACAATTAATAATTTTTACCAAGCCCATCTATATATATATATATATAAATTGGAAACGTAGAAATAAAAACAAAACACAAAGGATTCTGCGGAATCCTTTGTGTTTTGTTCTTATTTTTACGTTTTCAATTCTTTCTTTCACCCCGGCCATGATCTGGCATACCCAGGTGCGTACAATTATCAAGTATTACCTCTAACATTTACTATATATATATATATATAACAGGATGTAGGTACGTATATATATATAGATGTAGGTATATATATATATATATATATATATATATATATATATATATATATATATATATAATAATATTATTAGGGACAAAATCCAAAATTACAGGTAAAAAACTCAATTAAAATCAATTTATAAAAAATTAAATTGAGCCTTATAGATAAAGTATATATAAAATATATATAGTTTTAGGGAAAATAACCAATTTTCAAGAACTCATCGATGAAAATCCACTATCACATATAGAAAAATTAATAATTAAAAGCACAATAAATGAGTATAATATAAAGTAAAGTAAATATCATAAGATAAATATAATAAAAAGATTACACGTGTTTCATAACCAATTTTCAAATAGAAAAGAAATTTAAATCGATTAAAATCAATTGAAATTATCTAAAATAAGTTCTATTCAAAAATATAGCTACTCGTCAGATCGTAAGTAGAACAATAATTAGATATATATCTCAACCAACAATAAGTACGAAATGAATTAATATGATATACTTATTATATAAAGATAGAAAAATTATTTAAAAAAATATCATAATATCAAAATAATAACCATTCAATAATCATCCCTTCATCCATAATAATAACATGTATATTATATACAAAAAACATCTTACCTAAATTATCATTGTTTTAAATTATCATTGTTTTAAATACAAGTTGAACGAAGTTTAAGTTTAAAATAATAATGAAGATAAAATTAGTACATATTTAACCGGTGTAATAGTTAAAGCTATACTATTTAAAGCTAAAGACGTTTATTTAATTATGATTAAAGATCAATTGAATAATAGAAAAATACAAGATTATTTATTTCTACAAACGTAATAATAAAAAATATGAATGAAAAAATTATGAATGGAAAAAATTATGAATGAAAAAATTAGGAAAGAAAAAATTATTAAGAATAAAAGGTTAAACTTTATATATATATACAAAGTTTTGATTTAAAAAAAACTTTAACGATATTATAAACTATAAAGATTAATAATTAATCAAATAATATTAATCAAAAATAATCGAAAATATATCAACACTATTCCAATCGAAGTTCTAATATTATGTTGAAATGAAACTATAACTCCTAAATAATATAGTGTTAAATAAGTTATCTATTAAAATAATCTATAAAGAACCAAATGAATAGTATAAAAACAAGAATACATATTATTTTCAAATAGTAGAAAATCTTTAGCAAAGTGAAAACAGTACTTATCCAAATTTTTCCGTAATTCAAACTGAAAAACTAAGACGTTATCTAATAGCTATAGCGTTTTAAGCAAGAGTTCGCGCGAAAATACTACGTTAAAAAAGAACGTTAAAATAGAGAATAGAATACGAAAGCATGAATGAAATAATAATACTTAAATAAATGAATGAAAAATTTAAAATTTATATAACTAACAACATAAAAAGAACAAAAAACTATAGTTATCTTATAAAACATATTAATAAATATTAAATTCTAATATATAATAAATAAATAAAAATATTAATAGTCGTAAATTAAATAATATTATGAAATAAACTAAAATACTACTATTGATTTAGTCTTATCAAAATCGTCGTGTCATTGTAATATAAAACCTTAAACTTACTAAAAAAAAATTAACCTACCAATAAAAACAAAATATAGCTACTAGAATAATTAAATAGATACCCCAACACACATCCTAATACATACATACATATATACATACATACATACACATATACATATATATATATATATATATATATATATATATATATATATATATATATACATATATATACATATACACATATACACATATACATACATACATATATACATACATACATACACACACATATACATACATACACACATATATATATACACTTACATGCATATACAAATATACATACAAATATACAAAATAATATACGTATATACACACAACATACACACATATATACACATAAACACTAATAAAAGCATATACATAAATAAAAACATACATACACATATATACATAAATACACACATATATATAAATACATATAGACCAAAACATACATACTACCATAAATATATATATATACATAAATATATATCTACACATACACACATGTACCTACCAAAATATACATATAAAAACAAATACACTCATACACACATATAAAAATAAAGCATAATATATATAAATACACACTCATCCTCACATGCTCTCAAATATACATATTATATAGATACACATATACAGACATATATACATACACATAAAAATACACATATATATACAGAAAAAACATGCATATACATATACATATATACATATACATATATACATATACATATATACATATATATACATATATATATACACACATACATAAATATATATATATATATATACCCATAAATATATACACCTACTAATTTATATAGACAAATTCCACACACTCACATATATACTTATACCCATATATATACATATATATACACATTTACATAATTACATACATAAATAGACATATACATATACACAAAAATACTCATAACTATATATATAAAAAATATACAAAATATACACACAAATAAAAATTCACTCAAATAAATATATAAATAAGGAAAATTCTAAAACAAAACTACACTCACGCACTCACTCACACGCACAATATATATATAAATATACATCTATACTCACAAGTATATATCTTTATACATACATGTAAATACAAATATACACTCAATATACACAAACATATATTAAAAAAAAAAAAAACACATATATATATACCTATATAAATACATACGTAAACATATATACATACACCTAAAAATATACATACATACTAATGCATATAGACTAAAACACACACCCTCAATATATACATGTACATGCATATACACATACCCATATAAACAAAATAAATAAAAATTATTAGCTAAAGTTTTTATATAAATAAAGTAGTTTATGTCTACATTTTATTTTTCGTTCATCAAAAGAATTAAGTAAATTATTATCCTTATGAAATAATATCTCTTTAAATTCATTATTACATAAATTACAAAAGTTATTACCTATATGATAGGATTTAGCTTTACAAACTATCTCCCATTTTAAAATATATTTAATATTTTTAGCTTTAAGTTCCCAAATATATTTACTGAGGCCAGTAGAATTAATTAAATTTCTATTCTTAAATGAGTGCATATGTTGAGCTACTCTTAATTTAATTTTATTAGAAGTCGAACCTATATAAATCTTATTTAAATTATAACCATAATGTTTATTTTCATTCAATAATTTCACTATACATTTATACACTACATCTTTCAAATTACATTAATTATTAAAATTACATTTAGTTTTATCTAAACATGTACAATTAATTATATTCTGGTCAACATTATTACTATTAAAATTAATATTAGAATAATTATTAAATTTAAATTTGTAGTAATTATTTAACTTAAATTTATTAAAAGAAGAGATAATATTAGCAACATTATTAGTAGTGGAATAACCTACACCAAAATTATTTTTAGAAAAAATATAATGATATTTTTTATTATCTTTAAGGAATAAATCAATAACTTTAAAAACTTCATTAATAATGTTAGTTTTAACTTGTACACCGTATGGAATAATTAACCAGAGTTTGTTCTTATTATAGATATTATTGAATTTATTATTCGTATTATTAAATTTATTATTATCATTAAAAAAATTAAAATATTTAAAATTGTTACCATTAAAATTAAGTTTATGTTTAGGTAATTTATTATAATACCAATTGTTCTTATTATTCTTATTATTACCTAAGAAGACATTATCATGAGTATAAAAGTTATGTTTATTAAAAGGTCATTATTATTATAATTATTATTACTACTGTTATAAAAATAATTCGGATTATTAAAAAATTTTATATTATTAGTATATCCCGCTTCTTGCAGGGCTTTATTATAATAAGGTGCATGTTTTTCAAAAATCTCTATATTAGAAGATAGTAAAGATATTCTCTTACCTATAGTAAAAGTTAAGGATTTTTTAACTGAGGGTGGGTGATTGCTTTTAGCATGAATGTATTTAATATTTTCATTAATCTTATGGTAAGGTTGGGTATTACCAGTAGATAATATATATATATATATATATATATATATATATATATATATATATATATATATATATATATATATATATATATATATATATATATATATATATACACATATACACATCTACCGACACTCTGAGATATATAAACAGATGCACAAACTCTCACATACAAATACTTATATACACATAGACGCAGGTACAATCTAAACAGCTGTACATACGCTTCCAGACCCTCAAACACATGAGCAGATTAACACATACACACACACT
This sequence comes from Octopus bimaculoides, assembly GCF_046866305.1. Taxonomy (NCBI): domain Eukaryota; kingdom Metazoa; phylum Mollusca; class Cephalopoda; order Octopoda; family Octopodidae; genus Octopus; species Octopus bimaculoides. The sequence goes on along the minus strand of NC_142932.1, from coordinate 54,218,450 downwards.
CACAGAGAGAGAGAGAGGCACACATACACACACACACACACACACACACACACACACACACACATATACATTGAAATACAAGTATATCGACATATATATATATATATATATAGATGTATGTACATATACTATTTCCTATACATACAGATGCACATATATACGAGGATATATATAGAAATACATACATGTGCATACATATATTTGCATATACACATACACGCTCGCATACGAATATAGATATATGAATAAATACATATATGGTGGTTGTCAACTCCTTATGCAGAGTTTAAGCACCTCCTATACCTACACCTTAGAACCATCATGGCATCTGATGTGGCTTTTTAAATCCGACTATGTTTTTAAAAGACAACCACACAAATTGCATATCCGATTTGGATCAGCAAACTTTGTAGTTCTAATATTTGTGGATCTTAAAATACCTTATGAGGCCTTAGATTTGCAGGGCTTTTATCATACATTGCATTGACATATATGTGCACAGACATATAGGTAGAATAGTTGATGGAAGTTCGTTTTCCATGGGTTCACAAATTGGATTTGACCCCAGCAAAGGAAAGGCATGGTCTGTCACAAACTCTGCACACAAAAAAGGCAATTGTGATTTACCATCTTGATCGTAACATTCTTCTTTAAATCTCTGCGTACACACACACACACACACACACACACACACACACACATGTATGTATATGTATATATATTTTTTGTATATATATATATATATATATATATTATATATATATATATATATATATATATATATATATATATATATATATATATATATATATATATATATATATATATATATATATATATATATATATATATATATATATATATATATATATATATATATATATGTATGTATGTATGTATATACATCCACATGTGCGCACATATGTGAATACATATATGCACATAGAACTACAAGCTTCCATTGTTGGAACTCCGTCGCTTACGATGTCGAAGGTTCCAGTTGATCCGATCAACGGAACAGCCTGCTCGTGAAATTAACGTGCAAGTGGTTGAGCACTCCACAGGCACGTGTTCCCTTAACGTAGTTCTCGGGGATATTCAGCGTGACACAGTGTGACAAGGCTGACCCTTTGAATTAAAGGCACAACAGAAACAGGAAGTAAGATTGAGAGAAATTTGTGGTGAAAGAGTACAGCAGGGTTCACCACCATCCCCTGCCTGAGCCTCGTGGACCTTTAGGTGTGTACGCTCAATAAACACTCACAACGCCCGGTCTGGGAATCGAAACCGCGATCCTATGATCGCGAGTCCACTGCCCTAACCACTGGGGCATTGCGCCTCCACTACAAGCTTCCATATATAGAAGCATATAAACGCACTGATTTCCATATAAAGATGCTCGTAGACGCGTATACATACATGGACGCACTTCTATGAAAACATAAAAAAAGGGGAGAGCCTAAATCACGTGTGTACAAAGACGCTCATGTATAAAAAAAATGTACATTTATACTACAATATGTTCATTTGCATCTTCATGCACATGGATGCAACTATAATTATGCAGACAAATCACAATCTCACCCAGTCGTACACAAGATACGACCTACTAATAATTTCATGCGTTGGGGACTTAAGTTTAAGCAGAATTTTATAACATGCCTTGTGTCTCCAATCAATGAGAACATGGTCTATTGAATTTACAAATCTGGACGCTGGAACGAAAGAAATCACAGGAAATAAATCCCGAAATTAGATGTAAAATTGGAAGGGTGAATAAACTGAAAAAGTAAAAGAAAAGAGAAAATTACAGATGTGTCCCCTTTCACCATAAAGCCGGAATACCACAATAAAATTATTCTTTCTAGAATGATTCAACGGAGACGGCTGCAAGACAATATTTCAGTTCTCCAGAACAAATTTGTCCATGTTTTCATTTGGTGAAAATGTCTCATCTGGAATTCAGTAGTGGGTAGAATGCTTATATCTAAAGAGAATATGCAACCTTTAAGCATTTACGGATGACATGGATATCTCTACCAGTTTTCATTTGATTGTATGTGGAGTGGAGTCGACAAAATAAGGCTAGCCAACTTAGTGACTGAACTTTTGTTGATGAACTCGAAAAGGGATAAGTGGTTTGCCCAACGTCTTCTGATATCACGTTAGAAAAATTACACCTTGTTATGCGAATTAATGAGACTAGGTAATTTCCCTAATTCAATTTTATTCTCATAAGGCTAGCACTGATTGAACTGTAGGCAGCGTTATTAGAAATTGTGATAGTCTTAAAATTTGGGGGTTTACAGTTAACCAAGTTCGTGTAAGATTGTTTAATGTGCTTGGGTGCAAAACGTGTTGATTTATCGACTTTAAGTGTGGAATCCTAGTTTTATATAGAGGACTTGGTTTCGGCGTATAAGTAATCTGTACTTTATATCTATTTCAGCTGAGAGTCAGCTATGTTGTCAGACATTGCATACTTGCAGCTTCAGAACTTGAGTTGATACACTTTTCATTGTTTGATTGATGTTTGGTCTAGAATCGCAGGCTACCGAGTGGACCTATTACACGATATTTCAGCCTTGTTCTAAGGATGGTATAAACTTGCTGAAATGCCAATATTTACATCTAAGAAGATGACAATTTTGGTATTACGTTCGAAAATAAGAGAGAGATTGTAATTCTTAATGTTCGAAGGTTTTACGTGTGCGTTCCATGAGAGATACATGATATCCTACCAGTCCTATTGTTAGCGACTGACGCTTTGTTCTGAAGCATATGTGTAATCAGTTCAAAGACCAGGTTATCAGAATCACTCTGTCTAAACGATATATGCATAAACACACACACACATGCAGACACACACACATACACTTACACACACACGCACACACGCGCGCACACACACACACGAACTCATATATATAGTTCGTAAAAAAAACAGAAACGAAGGACAGTACCTATCTCATTATTATCCTTAATTAGTAAATTGACATCTAAATATTAATATTCTTTATATTATAACCATTTCTGGTGGCCTTAAGCTCACTAGGGTATATACTTTATAAGTAAAAATTCAAAGAAACCTTAATTAGGTATAAATATATCATCTATGTATCTGCAGCATCCATTAAGTTGTTTAAGCAAACCAAATCTATCCCTGCAGGTAAGCCTTCAAAGAAAAAGAATTCGAATGATGAAAGATAATGGTCCGCCAATAGATGGTTACGTTTGTCTCCCACTGGAATTCCTCTAATCTGCTCAAACACGTTATCTGCAAACACAACAAACTAATTATCAATAATACAACTAACCAACTCTTTAATCTTTCTCTTATTTATATTAGTATATCCCTTATCACAACAATTAAACAAGAAATATTTTACCATTCTTCAAAGACATATAATTATATCCTGTATAAAATACAATATCTAATATATTAAAAATACCTTCTTCTGCACATTTAAGCTTTAAGTTTGTATATAGCGTCGAAAAATCGTACGCATACATACTCTTAACCTTCTTGCGTTTAATCAGTCTATATACACATATATACATGTATAAACATACATATACAAGTGTCTGTATATAATTATATACGCACGTAGCCACATGTATATGTATATATGTGTGTGTGTGTGTCTCATAGTCTTTTTCTATTGGTTCTCCCTCTTGAGACAAACTGTGTTTATAATACAAAACACAGAGACATTCTTGTTACACATATATACCTTTGACAAGCACTTTACACAGTCATGAAATATAAACCTCTACCCATTTATCTCACGTCAGGCTAACATCAAATTCTACAACTTTTTATTCTCATGACTAAAATGCATCTCTCACTTCCTTATCGAAATAAATGATTGATTCTCTCTGAAAAGTTATATATACTCAACTCCAAGAATGGTATTTTTACAAGAAATAAGTCTGAAAGACATAAACACTATTACACAAGTACAGTTATATGCTAATGGATTGATATATAGAGTATTAAAATGCAGGCATTGTGCAAACATTAGAATCTTAATTCAGAACATTCATAGAATATCTGTTTCTACAGAATAGTTACAAACACCAAGAAACACTTTAGTTTGATTAAAAGCAAAACGAATGAAATATGTTATTTGTTATCTTCTGCGACAGGATTAACACTTTTCAAACTGACACTGAAATAAAAGCAACATTCAAATGATCTGTTTGCGTGTGTATTTATCAAAAGAAGACTGCAATATTCTAACCATTATATAGTGTTTGCTTTCAATGTTCTGGATTGACATCATTCAGGAAGAGACTATTTAAAAGCAAATACAAAATTAAAAAAAAACTAAATATATATAACTTTAGAGACTGAAAAATACGTTGATTGATAGCTAAGAAAATTAACAGCAACGTTCTCCAAGGACTGAACTCAATATTTCAGCTCTTATGAAACCCTCGACACAAAGCTGTACATTGCAAATCTTCGGGAAAAATATATCTGACCTGAACAATAGAAAGCAAATGCAACCTATATTTCACCTAAATTATTGAGAAACAACTAACAGTAATAATAATAATAATAATAATAATAATAATAATAATAATAATAATAATAATAATAATCCTTTCTACTATAGGCATAAGGCCCTGAAACTTGGGGGAGGAGAATAATCGATAACATCGACGCCATTACTCAACTGGTACTTATTTCATCGACCCCGAAAAGATGAAAGACAAAGCTGACCCCGGCGGAATATAGCGGCAGGCGAAATACCGCTAAGCATTTTGCCCGACATGCTAACGATTCTGCCAGCTCGCCAGCTTCACAACAACAATAATAATAATAATAATAATAATAATAATAATAATAATAATAATAATAATAATAATAATAATAATAATAATAATAATAATAATAATAATAATAATATTCGTTCGACATCCTCAAACAACGTTTATTCAAGGACCTTTTGAGCGGGATGGGCTACTCGACCAGAAGAAAATTCTAACTGGGCCCCACCTGCAAGGTCATGCGCTGTTTATCTTGATATTAGACCACTATGTCGCGCATATATGGTTGTGATGCATGTGCCTGGTGTACTCTTATTAGACGGGTATACTGGGCTTCGTATATTTTACCCCAGTATCACTTTGATGGCATGCCTTGCTATCTTCCTCAATGATAATAATAATAATAATAATAATAATAATGATAATAATAATAATAATAATAATAACAATAATAATAATAATAATAATAATAATAATAATAATAATAATAATAATAGCAGTAGTAGCTTTCCTACCATGATGCAGTACCAGGCAATAACTCTCGTGGCTTCGGATCTTTAATAATTGGAAGTGCTATCATGTACGTGTTTTGCCTTGGTATAAAAGATAGGCTACAGCAAATATTCTCATCAATAACACAGATTTGCCTGTCAGTTGCTTGACCTTAACCAGTGAAGAATGTCCCTTAGTGGCTAACCATATGTGCGTCTCTGATCATGCGCAGAAGTAATGGAAGAGCATCATAGCCATGCGTTGAGTGTAGTTCTTTGGGGTTTGAATAATACACCACTGGAAATATGGGGGTTTCGTTGAAAATCTTTAAACAAATCTTATTGAAGTACCTTTCGTGCGGGATCAGCTCCTCAACCCTAATAAAAATGGTAAGTGGGCCTCACCTGCGCTGTTTATCTTGGTAGGATATCAGCACGTCGCGCACATATGGTTGTGATGCATGTACCTAGTGTACCCTTATCAGACGTGAAGCAATGATGGATATATAATAATAATAATAATAATAATAATAATAATAATAATAATAATAATGATGATGATGATGATGATGATGATGATGATGATGATGATGATGATGATGATGATGATGATGATGATGATGATGATTTCATTTATTTACCACAAGGGCGAAGAATAGGGGGGGGGACAATACAGACACATACATAAAATGAGAGGTTTTATATATAATAATGAAGTGATAAGAAAAAGTATTCATGGTATGCACTGGGGAAAAAAGGGACATATGCATAGCATACAAAGACAAGAAAAAAAGAGAGAGTGTTAGAGATGTGGCCCTCCTGATACAGGAAGGCCTCTAAGGATAATCGAAGAACTCCACTGTCCGAGATTTCCATGAAATCCTATGAGCAAGTGCTCTCTCCAATTCCTTCTCTCCAACTCACAAGTTTATACTTACAGAGGAACCACCCACACTTGCTATGTTCGCAACTTTCACTCACCTTTCAATGACCTTTCCCGAGGACAGCACTTGCTTCTCCACTCTCAGTTTCCTTATAAAGTGAAACTTGAAAAAGTCAAGAACTCCACCAGAGAGTAATGTATCTGTCCTCATGCCTTTCTGCTTTGTCCATGAAACAACTTCTTTAGTCACAGCCACCGGGCAAAGGAAAACTGCCTTACATGTCCGATTGAAGGAGGGCGATGATGTATTCATCACTACAGACTCGGCCGACAGACGACAGACGGATCCGTCCCACACGTGATAGCAGCTGTTCAACATATCCCCAGAAGACAGCAATGTCCGGACAATGAACAAGGACGTGCAGAACGGTTTCGTCACTCTGCTCGCACCTCGGACAAGTCTGATGTGCTATACGAGCAGATAGAGCTTTCTCGAACCGGTAGCACCCCCGCCCCGGTAGCCCTGCCAGGCCAAGGACATCTGGGAACAATCCATGATATATTTCCCGACTGGAAAGTCCTCCGGAACAGATTAGCCGGTTCATTCTCGTCGGCGTCCAGAGCCTTCTCGAGAACGTCGTCGCACTTCGCCGCCACTAATCCTCAATAAATTTCTAAAGTGGAACATTCAACGATCCCATTGCTCGACTGGTAGAAGGTTGTGAGCGCCTGACGACATTCTAGGTGTCACGCACCCAGTCTCGGTCTCTTCTTCATCCAGGACTGTAGCTCTGTCAAGCAGACGAGCTGCGGAAAGACGGGCCTCACAAAGCAGATTACATACGCTCACCGTCCATAATCTAAGATTGTATCTGCACATTAGGATCCACAGAATACTTAATACGCTACTCAAAGGACGCTGGCAATAGACTGATCGCCAGGCCATTGGATCGCATCCCTTCCAAAACAATTTAAATAAGAGACGCTCCAACTTGGTCAACCGGGACTAGGTAAGACGGTCAGGCGATAAATAATAACGGGCCGATGTAAGCATTCGCCACCTCTGCTCGACATTTCAGGGACTACTTTCTTTCAGCCCATTTCTGGGTAAGACTGGTCACCCTGTTCGCCTGCTCATCCCAGTACTTATCAACCTGGGGGTCGGGACCAAATCAGACTCCGAGCACTTTAACTGGTCCGACGGTCCAGCGTCCGACGACGCCATCCGATTGCAACGCCCTGCTCCTCCAGAAGCCCAACCGCAAACAACCAATTTTTCGGGGTTGATTTTAGTCCCTGCAACTGACTCATATCTCTTTAGGATGGTACAGACCGTCTCCACTTCGGCGGTGTCCGACACTATGACAGTAACATTGTCAACGTATGCTGACGCTGGCCTTCCTTGTCCTAGTTCGAAAGGGATGCCCCTTACCTGTTCCAACTTCCGCAACTGTGGCTCGATTGTCAATATGTATAGACGAGGCGACAGCAGGTAGCCCTGCCGGACCGAACGTGCGATGCCAAACGGCTCCGGTAGGTGGCCGTTTACTTTGACCAATAGTAATAATAATAGATTAGAAGAAAAAAAAAACAACTATGACGGTTTAAAGTGCGAAATACGAAGGTTGTGGTCAATGAAGATAGTACACGTGGTACCGATAGTAATTGGTGCACTTGGAAGTATCGGCACTCAACTACCAACATGGCTGGAAAAGATTGGGGCAAGTGTGAAAGTAGAACACCTACAAACATTAGCATTATTTAGAACTGCAAAAAATCTTCGCAGGGTTCTTGAAGCATAATCAGTAAACAAGTGCCCCCTTAGTCTGCTGTCTGTGGACAGATGCCACTTTCCATCATACCCAGCAAAATAAGCTGTGAGTTTTCATATAATAATAATAATAATAATAATAATAATAATAATAATAATAATAATAATAATAATAATAATAATGATGATAATAATAATAATAATAATAATAATAATAATAATAATAATAATAATAATAATAATAATAATAATAATAATATGGTTTCTTAAACATTCACTTGAACAAAACTGTACAAATCCAAATATATGGTACCCTAGGCATAACACCTACATGAACTTCTAACTTGTTGTCTCTTGAGGTCTCTGGGTGAGACTTGGATCCAACTTGTACAAATGCAAAACAAAAGTCAAACATAAAATAATAATAATAATAATATCAATAATAATAATTCGGATTAGAAAAATGTGCCAAAGCAACCATGAAAAGAGGAAAATTAGTTAAAAGTAGCAATATAACACTCGATAAAGCCAATGAAATAAGAGAACTAGACGAAAGCCAACCATACAAATATTTAGGAGTCAATGAACTAGATAGGATACAACATACACAAATGAAAGAAAAAATAAAGAAAGAGTACTATAGACGAGTTAGATCAATACTAAAAACAGAGCTCAATGCTTAAAACAAGATAATGGGTATCAACACTTTAGCTGTCCCAGTTATAAGCTACAGCTACAACATCCTTAACTGGACACTAAACGAACTATCTAAAATAGACAGGAAAACAAGAAAAATAATGACAAGATATAGGATGCACCACCCAAAATCTGACATAGAAAGGCTATATATACAACGCACAGAAGGTGGCAGGGGTCTTATACAGCTATAAAACTATTATAAAATAACCACCATAGGACTGCAAAAATACCTACTCCAGAAGCAATGAAAACTAATACAAATAGCCACAAAACACGAGCAAAACAAAAAAAACTGTTTTCAGTATTTAAGGAAGCTGACAAATACAAACAAGAAATCAATCTACCTAACAAATACGAAGAAGAAGAAGAAGAAGAAGAAGAAGAAGAAGAAGAAGAAGAAGAAGAAGAAGAAGAAGAAGAAGAAGAAGAAGAAGAAGAAGAAGAAGAAGAAGAAGAAGAAGAAGAAGAAGAAGAAGAAGAAGAAGAAGAAGAAGAAGAAGAAGAAGAAGAAGAAGAAGAAACAACAAAAGCTATAAAACAAATGAAATTCAAACTAAAACTAGAACAGCAACGGACCATGATAAAAAGATGGTAAGAAAAGCCCCTACATGGTTAATACTGGGCTAAACTAAATGCAAAAGAAATAGACAGAGAAAAATCCCAGGAATGGCTGAGAAGCTCAGGACTCAAAGCAGAGACTGAAGGATTTTTAATTGCTGCACAAGACCAAAGCCTCCCCACCAGAAATTACCAAAAACATATAATGAAAAGAAACATAACAAGTAACTGTAGAATATGTGGAGATGCACAAGAAACAATAAATCATATTATCTCTGGCTGCCCAGTCCTGGCTAAGAAGGAATATATTCACAGACACGACAGAGCTGGGACCTATATACACTGGAAGCTATGCCAACACTATGGAATAACAACAGAAAAAAGATGGTATAAACACACGCCAGAAAAGGTCACAGAAAACGAGAAAGCAACCATACTCTGGGATATGCCAATACACACAGATAGAGAAATTAAGGCAAATAGACCAGATATAGTTGTCAAAGATCATGAAGAAAAAAAATGCTTTCTAATTGATGTATCAATACCAGCAGATGACAACGTTTCTCTAAAAGAAATGGAAAAACTTTCAAAATACAAAGACCTGGAAATAGAGGTAACTCGAATGTGGAATCTAAAAATATAAGCAATTCCTATCATAGTAGGTGCCTTAGGTATAATAAAAAAAATATTCAGACAAATACATAACAAGAACACCAGGACTTACAAATATATATAGCATACAGAAAATTGCACTACTGGGAACTGCACACATCCTCCGCAAAACACTTTCAATACAGTAACCATAAGAGCACCACAGCAAACCACAGCACATACCCAAGGCGCACAAAGCTACGCTCGGTAGTGAAGTGAAAGCACGTTATAAAAATAAAAATACTGAACAATAATAATAATAATAATTAGTCTCCGAGTGCAGTCTTCTTGCGCCTACAGAGTATCTCAATAGGCATGATAGAGCTGCACAATATATTCAGTGGGTAATTTGCAAACACCGGGAGTTACCCCATGATAAGAACTGGTGAGAACCCAAACCACCCCCAGTGCTTGAAAACGATCGCATCTCACTCCTCTGGAACTTCACCTTTCAAACCGACACAAAAATAGATGCAAATAGGCCAGACATCATATTGAAAGACTTCAGACAAAAATGACGCGTCCTCATTGATATGACTGTCTCAAACGATATAAACGTATCTGTCAAGACCTACCAAAAACTGAGCATGTATAAAGATCTTGAAATAGAAATTAGCAAAATGTGGAACCTGAAGACTAAAACAATACCTGTTGTCATAGGTGCCTTGGGAATGATAGCAAAATGGGCTGATTGTTACCTAGCTCAGATACCAGGAAACCCCAAAATGGCAGAAATTCAAAAGATAGTGCTCACGGGAACTGCCCATATCTTACGCAAAATACTTCCTATGCAATCTCAAGCTTAAAAAAAAATCACATGATTTTCTTATGGTTTCTTAAACATTTTCTAGAACAACACTATGTACAAAACCAAATATCTGGCACTCTAGGCATAGCACCAACATAAAATTCTAACTTGTTGTCTCTTGAGGTCTCTGAATGAGACTTGGAGCCAACTTGTGCAAATGTAAAGCAAAAGTCAAACATAAAAATAATAATAATAATAATAATAATAATAATAATAATAATAATAATAATAATAATAATAATAAAATGCTCTGATGCAGTACCGGGCAGTGGCTCTCATGGCTTCTGATCTTAACTGATTGGAAGTGTTATCATGTACATTGTGTTACTGAACAGAATATTTGCTGTAACCCATCTTTTACATCATGTCGGTTGTTTCACTTCAACCAGTTGAGCATGTTCCTCAGTGGCTGACGATATATGCATTTCTGATCACGAGCAAAAATATTGGCGAGCATCATAGGCATGTGTTGAAAGGAATTCTTTGGAGTTTGGATAATTCACCTTTGGAAACATGCGTGTTTCGCTCAACATCCTTAAACAGCCCTTATTCAGAAATCTTTTCAGCCGGATGGACTACTCGAGTGGACGAAAATTGTAATTGGGCATCGCCTGCAAGGTTTTTATCTTTGTATGATAGCACCATGTTGCGCAATTGTGTTTGTGATGCATGTGTGCGGTGTACCCTTATGAAACGGGTAATCATGATAGGTGTATTAGGCTTAAGGATTAAATATACTCACAAATCATTTCTTTGTACAAAGATACCAAGATAATTAGTGTCACATACATTTTGTCAAAATACACAGCTGTTGTATGCCAAATATAGGTAAACTAATTTCAAATCATTTAATTTATTTTATCCTATATATTATCTATTTTGATGCACTAGCACGGCCATTGTATTTCAGGTACAATGACATGGCTGACCATCAGAGCCGTTGTGGCAGCACCAAGTATCATCGAGTAACTTCGACTAATATTGATATTCGATCAATATGTCATTGTTTGATTATTCCGCCCACCTTCCATCAAATATGATGTCAGATAAAAGCGTATCATAATGAGTATTTGTTTTGTCGATTCCTGGTCGATAAGAGTTGGAATGCCAATTTAAGTCTTTGTATTGACAAAAGTTATTAGCATAAAATTTCATTCATGTGTTTGTTTAGATCCCACAAGAAAAAAGGAGTACGTCTTACGACTTGGCATTCATATATGCAATAATATTATACGTTCTGTTTAACGGACAAGAAGGAATTGATATAGTCATGACTTAGCATTTGGTTGGACCAATATTAATAGTTATACTAGAAACTTGAGTATCTAATTTCAGAACAAAGCCAAAAACGAATCTTTAGTGCAGACACAAACACATGCAAACACTGAGACCACACACACACACACACACACACACACACACACACACACACACGCACACAAAAATACACACATACTCACACACACATAGGCACACACTCACGCACACACGCACATACGCAGACACACAGTAACAAAGAGACACGTTAGAAAATATATATATAAGTAGAGAGTAACGCAAAAACATTACGAAGGATTTATTATAAATAGTTAGAATTATTTATGAATATATCAATTGCCAAACATATAAAATATGAAGAAGAAAAACGTTTAGTCACAATTATAATTAAGAGAGTTAAAAATACCCTTACATGTTAAAAATAACAGCCAAACCTGCTATAAATCCATTATGTCATTCATATCTGTTCTGCTCACGGTAGAGACTGTCCTTCGGCGACATGGCAAATATAATCCACAACTTGAAAATAGCTGGTTAATTTCCTATTGCAATTTCGGCATTAGGGAACACTTAAGGGTTGGGGGCATTCGCCTCGTTAGTGGAAATATTACTATAGATAGAAATCAAACAAGACTTTACCTTGGGTCTAGCAGGAATCGCGACCGGCATAGAAATATTTTCAACTCTATCTACGCTCCCAAGCTTTCAATTCAAATGCCATACACAGTGCTTACGTGAAAAGACTGGTGAACTCGAGCCACGGCAAAAACACCAGATACGTGTACGAAAAATATAAATAAGCAGAGAGTATAGTCTTAATCATATTTTTGTCAGTATATATATATATATATATATATATATATATATATATTTGACAGGAAGGACAACAAAAGAAAGAAAGATAGAGACCTCGATATTACGCAAACTCAGAGACGACAGTAACACCAGTAGCAAGAGCAACATTAATTACCATAGTAGCACCGAATCAATAACACGAGAGAGGAGACAATAATAGAACTAATAACAATAAGAAGGAGACCTTCGTGGCACTAATCTCCCAAAGGTATTTATACCACCTCTCTCACTCCACACTCTGTCTTTTTTCTGTCTCTTCTTCTCTCTTCAATTTAAACGAAAGAATTAAATGACGTTCATGGATTTAGAAAAGAATTGCTGAGAAAACGGAGCTTGTACCCTAGCTGAAATCGGTAGGGAACCTGTTACATATCGCTGTGTGAGTTTAACATCGTCTCAACAGAACTAGTTTGGAAACACTGGTAAACTTTCTATATCTAAAGTGTAGATCTTTCCAGATATCTCTACGTTAGATAATGCTACTGCGTTTACGTGTGATGTTTTTGCCGAGTTTTATGCTTTTAAATGGGGTGCGGTATGTAAATAATGCAGTCTGTCACTCGCCATCTAATATCGGGGGAACAAATAATTATCAGAGGAAACATTACAACCTATATTGGTCAAAAATAGAATTTTCTAGGTGTTAAGCAGCTAATTTATTATGCAAGGTGTAACAAAGATCAACACCAAGAGTATAAAGATCATTCAAAATAAGAACTTGTTCAGTCCAAGAAAAATATCATGTTCAACGAAGGTAAAATTTTACAAGTGTAGATTAGTTAAAGTTATGATTTTGCATACAAAAGATAATTGTCTAAGACATGAATATATAAAATAAGGTCAAAGTGTATAAAACAACGGGAATATATTATAGAATGTTAATGAAGGCAAATGTAATGTAAATAACTATAAATTAGGACTTATACAGGGCTTAGGAATGATAAAAATGATGAAACCAGAAATATAGAATTAATGAAAAGGAAGACACAAGCAAGGCATTTTGTAATACAAGAGATTTCAGATTTTGAAATTTCTCTTAAACGTCCAGGCGAGTAGGAAGAGAATGTCAAATAACTACTCTGATTAAATTAATACGTTTTGTTTTGATATTGAATTCTGTTCCAAGCGTGGATATTCCTAGATTTATCTATGAAATTAAACTATATATGTGTGTGTGTTTTAGCGAATGGTATTTTCTATAAACTGACAAGGCGAGTTAGCTTTAACCCTAGGCAACGGAGTTACGTCACCGACGACGATGAATTTGATCAGAAATCACCGTGATATGGCACCCTTACATGCTTAGGGGGCTTGTCTCCCTTGTCAGACAATAGATAAGTACTTTTCTAACAGCAAATCTCCTGCTCGTGGCTAAGAATTGTTTAAACTCTTAATTTTTAGCAATACTTGTACTTACTTGCACCCTTAGTCACTCTTGGGGCCATATGTACTTATGTCATTTGGTTTTAAATTGCGAATAGCCACTTTAATAATTTATATATACACACACACGCACACACACTCACCCCCCACCCCACATGTATATATTCCGAATTTGTGTAAATGTGTATAGAATCATGTATCAGCTGAATAAAATCAAAACATGGTCTGGTTTTCACGGTTTTTATTATGGTATTTTAAAGCTATTTATACATTTTTACACTGTTGAAGTGTGTTAGACATTAAAAAAATATTTTGTAAGGTTTCTAAAGTTCAGTTAGCACTTTCATACGTTCGTAGTAATTATCAGATTTCAAAATATTTTTTTTTTGGCAGTTAAGTTCTTGACAACTGTAGTAAAATGACCGACTTCTTTTTTTTTGTATCTCTTAGAACGTCCCAACAAGCCAAATTTCTGGATTACGGTTTTGACCAATCCTCATGCAGCTTAAACATCACGGTTTGCCGAGCTTACCTATATTACTGGCATAGTTACCGCGTTTATATTAACCAATTAGCTTTCGGTTTACAAGTAATGGTTTCATGAGTGAGCAAACGTTTTGATCGATTTTATTTCAATTAGTGGGAGACTTCTGTAATTTGTTTATATTCTTATGTTAAAGATATTTTAAATCCACATCATTAACTGGTTGTTATATCATTGTTGTTATCATTGTTGTTCTTTCCGTTCTGAACAGGTTTGAACGTATTAATAAACCGTCATTTTAAATCTTTCGTTCAACGTCACTTCTGTAGTTTGTGGAAAGGAAAATTGGAAACATTTTCTGACTACATGTTTCTATGTTTGCTGAATGGAATTTGGCGAACATTAATGTTCCGGATTTGTAGTCAGTGGACTCGTAAACATTCACATAATGCATTCCCTGTCTTCCCAATATATAGTTCCTTGCAATACGGGCATTTAATGTAGTAGATCAAATTTCAGCTTTTGCAGTTCACATCTGCATTTGCGAAAATCTGTCCATTTTTTTTTTTGTTCTGATGAATCTACCAGCATGCATGCATTGACATGTTCCGCATTTGTTATCATTACACTTGGATACTGTGAAAGTTTTATCTCGTTTGTTCATGTTGAATTTTGTCTTTGTTAATTGTTTATGTATTCCAAAAATTCGTCTTGTTGGAGCCTTTTAAGAGGTGCAAAGAGGAAGAAGTCAGTCATTTTACTACAGGCGTCAAGACCTCAACTGTCAGTGAAATACATTTTGAAATCTGATAACTGATACGAACGTTTGAAAGCGCTAATGGAACTTTATGAACGTTACAAAATATTTTTATATATTTAATACACTTGAAAATTGTAAAAAAATCTATATCTTTTTAAAATACCATAATAAAAAACGTGAAAATCAGACCATGTTTGAACTGATATATATATATATATATATATATATATATATATATATATATATATATATATATATATATATATATATATATATATGGCATATTTAGTTGGTATGTAGAAAGAATCTGTAGATGGTGTTTAATTTCGTGTCATCATGTCAGAAGGTACAAAGACACAAAATCTGATAGGATTGAAGTATGCATTTGCATATAGTTTGCCAAGCTTGATATTCCTTAAAGTGAATAATATTTTGATTTGATTAAACAAAAGTATAGAAATTCTGCAAGCAACAAGAGAAACAAATGACAAAATACTGGTTGATTTAAGATAGAATAAGTAGAAAATAGGGAAACAAACAATTTTTGGTGTTTTGAAATCAGTTTTTATACAGCGTGAGAAATGTCACTTATATAATCGTCCGATATCGGAAGGAGAGCTTACTTGCAAAAGATACGAAAATATACGCTATATGTGTGTGTGTGTATGTGTGTGTATGTGTGTGTGAATGTGTGTGCGAATGTGTGCGTGCGTCTATGAGTGTGTGTATGTGTGTATAGAGGGATGGTGCTGCCATTGTTGGATGGCATGTACTTTGCATATGACACATTTACAGCAAAATGTATTTGTATTTGATGTCATTGATATTTAGAGTATGATCCTGTTTCGTTAACTCCATTCCGAACATCGCATCAGAATAGAACTAAGATTAAATGTAAATAATTTATATTAAAATTTGTACAGGTTTCATTAGAAATAAAAGTCAACACTTCTAATATCCACACATATCAATTCCGAGTTGGCGTTAAAGGATTTACTACCATCAGTAATGCTTAAGGAAGAAATCTGTGACATAAGTGGATTAACAACTCTGAATATTCTATGAATAGAATAACAGGAATGAGAATGCGAAAACACATTTGACACACGCATAGATAGCAAGATGTATACCATTTTAATCGATGTGGGAAGATGGTTACCTTTTAAAATTTATGCCATTTACAGTTTTGTGGTTTATGAAAAGCATTATGATAAGTATTCATCGCAAAATAATTAAATGTCTTTGTATCATGTACGCTGCAATGAATGTCAGATTTATTATAGTCATTTTCTTCGTATCATTCTAAAATGGTTCTTGCTAAATGAGCATAAGAATAAAGGCTTGATATCAGTAGGTCTGAGCCAAACCTGCCAAAGTTTTGAGTTAGCAAAAACTAAACATTGTTTTCCGATAACTTTAGCCACACAATTTGAAATGAGGGAGTAGTTACTAGGAACAAGGTTTTAGTGTTTTTAATGTTTTAATATTATTGGCTAATGTTCTGGTATGTAATAAGTTTGCCGGTATTATATGAAAAGTTACGCTTTAAATTTGTAGCCATTTGAATACAAATATTATGGTGAAATTTATGGCTGAAGAGGATATGTATTTTAAGAAAGTCCGAAATGTTTACAAGATTAACATTGAATGGAAATTAATACAAGTTCACGTTTCATATTCCAATTTGTATATGTTGATATGGAACACTACATATTCGCGTTAACAAAAATTCCAATTATTATCTTACTGAAAAATTATATATATATATGTATACATACGCATATATATATATATATATATATATATATATATATAAATTTTAAAAATATATATATATATATGTGTGTGTGTATATATATATATATATATATATATATATATATATATATATATATATATATATATATATATATATATATATATGTATAAATATATATATATATATATATATATATATATATATATATATATATATATATATGTATATATGGGAGAATGTACGAAAAAAACAACAACAGACGAGGACAGGTGGTGTAAACAACAAAAGGATGTATTAGTTTGACTCTCGGGAATACAGAAAGTCTTTAACGTTTCGAGCTACGCTCCTCAACAGAAAGAATACGGAGAAAACAAGGAGAAAAACACGGAGAGAAAAAAATTGAATGGTGTTTGGTCAACGATCTATCATGGCTTCATATATATATATACGTCTACCAAGGTGCATTCCAGTGGGACTGAACCTGGAACC
Source organism: Octopus bimaculoides (assembly GCF_046866305.1). Lineage (NCBI taxonomy): Eukaryota > Metazoa > Mollusca > Cephalopoda > Octopoda > Octopodidae > Octopus > Octopus bimaculoides. The sequence continues at coordinate 54,200,805 of NC_142932.1, read as the reverse complement.
ATGTGGTTAGTAACCAAGCTACTTACCACTCACAACTACTCACAACCACTCACAAACAATGAAATCATTTTAAATGACATCTGAGATATTGCCTACTTATCCTCGGCAAAATTTAATCCTGGTCATCAACAGCGAACCTGAGAGTTTAATTTCTTCTGACTAACACACCTCATTGCATTTTTCTTAGATAATTTACTAGAATTCTGTACTCAAATATTTCTCGCTAAAAATATTTCGATTCGCCATAAGCTCAATTATATAACTCACTCTTAAATGCTAATCAGTCTCAAATTTGTACTATGTAGATAGGTTAAAAAAAAAAAAAATCTCGAAATATTTCCTTGTCATGGACGTGAAACTATAGTGAGAAGATTGCTTCCCAACCATATGGTTCTACGCTGAATTCCACTACGTAATAGTTTTACAATTGTCTCGGAATGAGCAGCACAAATTTGAGAGTGGATGAGGTAGACGGAAACTGAAAAAAACCCATCGCATGTATTTCTAAGTCTCTTATGTCTGCCTGTCTTTCTCTGTATGTAAATATGCGTGTGTGTGTGTGTGTGTGTGTGTGTGTGTGTGTGTGTATGTGTGTGTATGTGTGTGTGTGTAATTGAGTCTATTTTCTTGCCCCGTGACAGCTTGACAACCGGACTTAGTGTGCTAACGCCCCAGCAACCGACCGGTTCAGCAAAAAGGAAACGATGGAATAAATGCTAATCTTAAAATATCAGAAATGGGTTTGATTTGTTCAACTGAAATTCATCAAGACCGTGCTCCATCACAGCTGAAGTCTAATGACTGAAAGAAGTTAAAACAGAAAAAAGATATAGATTTCACGTGTAAATAATGTGCGTAAAACTCCAAGTAGTTGAACAGGATACCTAATTACACACACATGCGTATGTGTGCGTATTGTGTGTACATAGCTGTGCGTTAATATACATATGAGGTTATACAGATACACAGATGTTTTTGAATATGCACAAACACAAATACTTGCGCATAAATACTTTCATACATACGTAATAAATATGTCAATTGTTGCAGTTTTTAAATATATGACGCTATTGAATATATGTGTTTTGTGCATACAGTATTGTTTATTTTTTTGTCATTTGAGAATCAAATAAGGGTGTTCATAAGTAGGATGTTGTCACATAGACACGTGTACGGAATAAACAAATACATATTATGTTTGTGCGTATATGAGAATGTATTTATTATTGTTTGAGCTTTAAAAAGGCATGCTCTAGCACACCTCCCATATATTTATGCAGTAGACACTATTCTACATTTTTAACAAAAAAAAAACAAATGTGTTGTCAGTTATATTCTACATCTAATTGTCACTACAATAGCAAGCTCAATCACAGTAATTGACGTATTCATATACAATCATAGATAACATCATCGCCGTCAGTATCATTATTACCGATATTTGTTCTTTTCCTTGTTGGTCACCGTTGCTTAGTTAGAAATGAACACGGCTTCATTAGATATATTATTAAGGGCCTTCTAGCCGTAAGCACCCAAACTGTAATTTTCAGACTACAGACGCACCCTTACTGTAGCTCTATTTATGCAGGTTATTCCTCTTACATACGCCATTTTTTTACAAATTTATTAAAGTGGAGGTCATCAAATATCTCTTTATCCTCACCTTACTTCGAAAACGTCGATGACGGCCTATCAAAAAAACAAAAAGACCTTTTCAAGCCTTTCATTCGCATCAAAAGGAAAACATTTTTGCTATAGCCAACAAAGAGAGGAAAAATACCTGCTATTCCCACACAAAGGAAGCTGACTGGTGATCTTCACTTGGCTGATGGCCGGATCCACCCTTCACATATCAGCAGTTATTCGACAGTACATTTCAAGTTAGCAATGTTAGGGTACGGTTAAGGTGTGTGTAGTTGAGTTTTCCCGCTCTGTAAGTATCTCGGACAGGCGTGACTCACTGATTAGGGCTAGATGCATCGTGTTCGACACCTTGACGGCGACATTGTCTGCATATTCTGATATGTTTCTCTCACATCCTATTTCGTACAGGACGCCGCTCAACACCTCCAATTTGCGCAGTGGTTGCTCCAGAGACAGTACATACAGAAAGGACGAGAGGAGATACCTTGGGCAGACCAAGGGCATCATGCTGAATGGTTTCTATAAGTAACCATTCACAAGAACTATCAAGAAGATGTCCCTAGACATTGCGGCAGTCCAACTACACAAAGTGACTGTAACTGGTCGTCGTGGGAACGGTCACCAAGTATTGGTGGTTGACCACAGTGAAGGCTTTTGATTGATGGAAATTGAGTTTCATCCATGCCTACTTCTTTACCTGCCCTGTTTATATGGTATCTGGTATATGGAATGTGGTGGAGGTTCTGACGTGATCTGATTCAGTGACAATTGTTTGTGCTTCACCAGTCACTTCCTCAACTACCAGCTCCAACCTTTTTGTTTACACCTTGGCTAAAATTTTGAGATCTCTGTGTAGCATCATAAGTCTAAAAGTTTCTATATGCTCCTTCTTGTTTTATATATATATGGCCTCGCTCTACACCAAGGACCCACAAACTCACGACTCCGCCTGGAACAGCGAGATATCTTTAATCTACGAACAACTATCCCCTTCGGACTAAACACAACCCCCTCCTCCTATTGACTGCCTCTACACCTCCTGCAACTAAGCAACCTTATTTCATTTTTCAATTTTCATTTTTCATTTTTCATTTTTCATTTTATTCTTGAAAACCCGCCACTTTATTATTGCATTAATTTCTTTATCACCTTTCAACCTTATATTTTATAATTTATTGTTTTGCTATAATTTATAATTTACTGTGTTTTGCTATATATACACACACGTACACGCACATACGTACATATCCACACACGAAAAAACATACGCACCCGTTTGCACACATTAACGTACATATGCCTCCAACACACAACACATACATACGACACACGTACATGCACACACATGCACACACACATGCACACACACACACGTAAACACACAACCACATACTTCC
>NC_142932.1:54170264-54192764 GCF_046866305.1 Octopus bimaculoides | reverse complement strand
GTAAAGACGAACAAAATGCTGTTAATCGCCGGCTTAATAATATAACAACAACAATAATAATAATAATAATAATAATAATAATAATAATAATAATAATAATAATAATAATAATAATAATAGTAATAATAATAATAATAATAATAATAATAATAATAATAATAATAGTTAACGGAACTCAAAACCAACCAAAACCAACCAAAAGCGAAAGAACGGAGAACGGATAATCATAAAAACGATAAAATAGTTGATTTATGAGGTTGCTATCACATTTGCTATTGCTGTTAGTTTAGTGTGTATCTTAATTTTAATGAATAGGATGTTTTGAAATTTCTTAACAATTTTTAATAGTTTTTAAACCTTTTAAAATCTTATTTGATGCCTGACCCTAAAGGATTCATGTTATTCCATTATTGTGGTAGTATTATCATGGTTATTTTATGGGTGACTTAAATAAATCTCATCCTTGTTCAATTATTATTTTGTACTTAGCCCATGTTAGTTAATACAAGTTCCTGATAATTTAAGGTAGTGCAATCTAATTAAATTAGTACATAATTATCATGTTGTCTATTAATAGTTTAGTTCACCATTATATTGTATATTAATTCCAATGGTTCATTTTATCAGTTTCTTAAACTTTGATGAGTCCATCATTATATACCATGTAAATCCTATGTATCAATTATTTACATGAATTATATTAATTTTATCTCTTATCTGTCCTTTAAATTGATATTAGATATATACGTTTAATTTTAACATTTTAGTTCAATATATATAAAAAAAATTAATTTTACATCTTATCTATGGTTCCTTATATTGGTGTAAATAGGTCTAAATGTACTTTAACATAGCATTTAAAATTAATACCACTTCATGGTTTTTGCATACTGCATTAATTGATTATTTACATTACTATACACTATTTCTTTTTATTTAATTATTAATTTAAAATTAGCTTTTATTTATTCACATATTAATTAAGTAAATATTGGTATCTCAAGTATTTCAAACTTAGCATATGTAAAACAATACTGATACATTATTCTGATTAACGAAAACTATGAATAGCCATTTACTGTATCTGTACACAATATAGCAACTTCATTTTATATACTCTTGACCTAGGTGCCTTATGTTAAGACTTCCCCTGCTCCATTATAAACTGGTCTGCTAGTAGAGAACCTATAGTAGTTTGTCACTACACCCTAAGAAATTTTATAACTATATCATCCACGTTTACTGTCTAGACTGTTTACCCCTTTCCATACAAAGAAAATGCCAGTGCCCTCGTAAGCTTTGAATCACTATTTCTGATAATATGGTCCATAAATCAGAAAAAAAAAAACAAATAAAATCAGTGACAGTTAAAAATCTACTTCGAATTATTTACTAGCCTGTAAGGTCTGGCTAAGTCAAAATGTTTTTTTGTATTCTCCCTTTCTACTTGGAGAGTTTAAATGTAGTTATAAAAATATGTCCTTCTGTTGAAATGTAATTTCATTTAATTCCTACATCTTTGTGCAGGTGAGGATTTCTCTGCATTTTATATTTGATGTAATGTTCAAATTGCTTAATTAAATGGAGTCGCATGGAGCGATCGTACTACATTCACCTTGGATATCCTTGTTGCTTATTTTGATTTTAATCACCTTATTTTGAAACTGTATGGATAATACCATACTTATTTCTGGTGCCTAAACTTAAGTACCATATTCACCTGAATATATATATGTATATATATATATATATATATATAATTTATTAATAAAATTCGAAATTTATTATTCAAAATTTATTAACTGCATAGTTATTTCCGAACTTAGCGCGCCAGATTGAAGACATTTGACAGGATACACTGAATGTAATTTTTAGAACTATACACGTGCTCTCTTTCGGGTGGGCGTCTTGTGTCTAGTTCTGGAAATTATTTTATAAACCGACAGACTACGCTGATGATCCTGCAGATATTTACGTATGTAAATTTTAACAGGTGAAACCATGGTACGTAGGTTAATCGTTTTTTATTTAGTATTGTTTTCATTTGTCTTGCCCTTTTACAGTCTTTTGTGTCGCTAAATTTTTAATGAGAACATAATTTTCGTGGTTAGATGATTCGGCATCTATTTCTAGCATATAGGAGTCCACTGTTGCTGGTCATTCCTCTTATTTTTGTATAATATATATATATATATATATAATACGGGTGCCTAATTAGCAATTTAAAAACCCAAAGGCAAACATATGTACATCACTAAAGTGAACAAGGACATAAATACACTAATCAGCCTCAGTCTGCGACCATAAGGCGTTTGTCTCCCTTGTCAGCTCATTAAGATAGTGCTTTTGTTCGATATTGAGCTGTTTTGACTCATATTTCTAGTAATACTTGTGCTGACTAGTGCTCTCGTTCACTTTAGTGACGTATATATATATACATATATATATATATATATATATATATATATATATATATATATATATATATATATAGATTGATAGATAGATAGATAGATAGATAGATAGATAGATAGATAGATATAGATATATATACATATATATATATATATGTATGCATATATATATGTGTGCGTGTGTGTATGTATGCATATATATATATATATATATATATATATATATATATATCTGTATATGTATATATATACATCTATCTATCTACCTATATATATATATATATGCGTGTGTGGGTGTATGTATATCCCCTTTGGTCATGGAATTGCACCTAGAATGTTACCCTCTGAGGCACAAGTCCGGGAAAGGTTGTGAATAGAAGACCAGTAGTCACCCATGCATACCAGCCCCGCCTCACCATCCCACCGATGTTATTGAAGGGAAAGGCAAAAGCCGACACATCTTTTCACCGGTGACGTCGTAACTGATTTCTACACCTTAGTGAACTGGAGCAACGTGATGCAAAGTGGCTTGCTGAAGATCACAACCAACAGCCCGGTCGGGAATCGAACGCACTACCTCATGATTGTGAAGCTCTAACCAGTGAGCATAGAAATGATAACTCAAATGTATTGTGGCATGTATTTGTACGACACATAGAGATACGGGTATGACAAATACAATAAAACATTAATTCTTGATAAATTTATATATTTTCTTCACTGCTTCTAGTCTATGTATCGAAAAATGGCAGTATTTATGTAATGAAAGAGGAAGAATGAAAACGAGAAAGACAGACAAACAGACAGTCAGATGAATTTCATTATTCAAACTGTTAAATCGGAAGATTCTGCAGTCGGTTGACTACGAATTTCCAACATATCACCATTGCAGCCCATTATAAACGAGATACGGAAATAAAATTGGTAGGGAAGGCAATAATGTCTGTGCTCCAATTTTATATAATCAGCAAAATCAGAAATCAGGAATTTTAATGGAATATTGTTGTGTAATATAGAGAAACCCTCTTCATCTTTCGGTCAGAATTCCTCAGCAGGGTTACATAAATTTTTTAAGAAACGAAAGACTGAAGTGTTACATAAGCAATGTCTAAAAGTAATTAACAGTAAGTGATGGGAATAAAATATCGTAAGATTGATTGCGTAGACAGGAAGTTCCTGAAGAGCGTAACTTGGTGAGAAGAGACGAAAAATAAATTGAAGAAAGTGATTTAAGAAAGCATAATGCAGGATCAGTGTATAAAGTGAAACTTAATAGTGGACAGATAAACCTATATTTACTCTCACCATATTTCTCTCTACAAAAACGAACAAAAAAATTGGAACTCCGTCAGTTACAACGATGAATGCTTCAGTCGATCCGATTTACGGAATAGCCGGTTTGTGAAATTAACTTGCAAGTGGCATAGCACTCCACAGATACGCTAACCCTTAACGTAGTTCTCGGTGATATTCAGCGTAACACACGTTGCGACAAAACATACAATTCCAACTGAGTGGGTGGAGCAATGTGAAATAAAGTGTCCTGCTCAAGTACACAATGCACCGCCGGGAAACGAACTCATGACCAGATGATCGTAAGCCGAATACAGTAATCTCTTAACTACAAAGAAACCCATTCACAAACACATACACGCTCGCGCTCATACATATACACACACGAGCGCACACACATGCACACATATATGCACAGAGTTCTAAGAAATACCCCCACAGATACTTTTATAGTTATATTATCCAACTGCAATGGTCTAGAGTTAATAGTCGTTGATAGCTAATCTACTAGGTTAGGCTGGTATCTGTTATTGTTTTGAATTATTTCACTAGGTTTTATAACATAGTGGTAAATTGGTAAAATGTCATATTCGAGCAACATCTCTGCGTCAAACTGTGCCTGAAACTTGCCAAATCAGATGTTAGTGCATATTTATCTTACAAGTACGTCCATGCTATACGCATTTTGTTGCCATTTGATTATTATTGATTGAGTGTTATCAGCATGTAGAGTGGCAAAAATAATCCATCGAATTTCTCATATGACTATATTCAATTATGATGTCTGCCAGGAAAATCTTTGAACAACGTTTGGATATGTTAAGTAGATCCTCAGCAGTCAAAACTAGATTAAAAGGCCTTGACTCGGGGTGCCTTCGGGCTTCGTCAGAATATTAGAAGTAAGCCAAAAGAAATGCAATGGAACTCGTAGGAGACATTGGGCGGTCGTCAATTAAAGAAATCTACGTTGTTTTTGATACGTGAAAGAAGCATTGAGATAAATTTTTATTTTCTCAACGCTTCCCTTTCAAAGTGGTTTGCAACCGAATATAAATAATAACTACATTACATTATTTCAGTAATTTCATATTTTTCTGCTCAGGGATTTGCGTAATAATATTTCCTGCATCCATATATGTATACACACACGCCCATGCGCGCGCGCACACACACACACTCACACACACAAACACACACACACATACATACGCACATAAACACACCCATGCATATGCATATTTTTATTGAGAGTGATTTGAATGACACATATACATAATCATGTGTATACACACACACACACACACATACACACACACACACACACATACACACACACACACACACACACACTCATATATATATATATATATATATATATATATATATATATATATATATATATATATGATTGTTTCTAGAACAATAATTAAAATGATCAATGTATACAATACAATGAAAAGGATTTCAGGACTGTACATGGAAATGCAACTAGAATTAATTATATAATGCACTCAGGTAATCCCTCGATACAAACCATTTCCTTGAATGTTCTTTTGTAACCATACTATTACAACTACTACACATATTACTATATGTTCATATGAATGGGCAACAAGCTTACGAACACCCTCTGACCGCAGGTGTTAGGAAGTTTTGAGAGCAGTATTTTGATAGTGAATTCCTGCAAGTTATTTTATGAAATTCTTAATATCAAAATGTAATCTCCTCGAGCACTCTATGATTTTAAAGAAAATTCAGCTTCCATTTAATACAAAATGAAATACAAAGCTGCCATAATTATATTAGCAGTTCTCTGTTTTTAGGTTGATACTACTGAGTCAGCCAAAACATATACAGTTGACAAACACTTCAGAACTCTTAACTATCTTGTCGAACTTGAATCTACTATAATTCATTTAAATACTTATTAGCAGATAATTAAATTGAATCTGAAATTAAACCCAACGTAAATTATATTTCAATGGTTTCACAACTAATTGTTTATGTCAATAGGTGTGCTATTCAATGTGCTAAACTCTGTTATCATTACTATCGTACTCTCCTCTGTCATTACCTCTGTATGTTTTTGCTTATGTGTCTGCTACTGATACACTTTTCCTATGTCCAAGAAAGAGAGAAAGAGAGGGCGACAGAGAGACAGACAGTCAAACTGAGAGAGACAGAGACATAAAGTCAAAGAGAGACAGAGACATAAAGTCAAAGAGAGACAGAGAGAAAGCAAGAGAGATAGGGAAAGAAAGAGACAGAAGTTTAACAAGAAATTAAATACGGAAGAAAGTGGAATTTTTGACCGTCTTAAAGCAAACCATCATCAGCGCCAACTCCCAACTATTCCCTCCGTTTCACTTTGTTTTTTCTCTGTATGTGCCACCCTTACTCTGTCAGTTTATATTTTTTATCCAAGCGGAAATTTCATGCTTAGATATAGCAGTAATCGGATTAGTTGCTCTAGCGTACTGTGCACGATCCAGCAATCATTCTTACACCGTGACAAAATACGAGAAAATAAAGTGAAACATGAATAAGAGAAGCATTAAGAAACGTTCTAAGTGAAAGAAATATTGGTTATATATCTTTAACCCATTAGATTTTTTTTATTTGTTTCAATCATTTGACTGCGGCCATGCTGGAGCACCGCCTTTAGTCGAGCAAATCGAACTCAGAACTTATTCTTTGTAAGCCTAGTACATATTATATCGGTCTCTTTTGACGAACCGCTAATTTACGGAGACGCAAACACACCAGTAACGGTTGGGTTGTCAAGTGATGGTGGGGGGACAAACATAGACACACACACAAACATACACCGACACACACATACACACACACATATATACATACGACGGGCTTCTTTCAGTTTACGTCTACCAAATCCACTCACAAAAGTTTGGTCAGCCCAACACTATAGTAGAAGACAGTTACCCATGTGATTGGTAAGCAAGCTACTTTCCACACAACCACTCCTGCGCCTATATATATATATATAACTTAGATAACATAGCTATGTTTCGACAAAAGATTTGTTCAGACCATGTCTACCGTAATAGCACCACCTGATAGGATTCGCTAAATCCATTTTAAGTCAGGTTTTGTTGTATCGTGGTCCATTCGAGTAGGGTGTTTTTGTTGAGTGAGTTGTATCAATGTATAGGTGTTTATCTGGTAATTCTTGAAGAAATTGGTCCCTATTTCGTTTAAAAGTGATGGGATCCATTTTCTTCTTTGATCTGTTTCGGGACAATGTTAAATATGGCAGGGCATGTCGAGGAAGTGAAATTGTATTGCAGTGTATTTGTGTTGCGATCCTCAAATGGGTGGGAGACGTATGACTCGTGGTCCTAGTCTTGGATGAATTTTGAAGTTAATATTGAGGTCGTTTGGAAAATACTGGCGGTATATTCTCCACATCGTGCAAATGATGAATTTCTCAAGGCGGCGCTGGAGAGAACAGTGCTTCAATGCTATAAGGTGGTTGCAATAATCAAGATCAGTCATGTCCTTATTTCTTTTAGTGAATGCTTACTGGGGTGATTCAATTTTTGAAATGTTTTGTTTTGTATAGGGAGAACACAGGGAGCAGCAGTTTTCGAGGCGTGAGCGTACAAAGGAGGAGAAAAGAGGAATGATGACACCTTGTTCTCTGGACTGGAAGGTACTGAGGATATATATATATATATATTTCCAACTTTACCATTGCTCTCTTTATCCTTTTGTATATTTATACATACACACGCTAATACACGACTTATAATCCCCAATCCTGTTCATACAACGACTGGGGCATAACTAGTCGGTATACAGCACTTACTCGGTATTACCTGTATCTTTTGGGTTTAGTTAAATCCAATACCCTCCTCAACCTTATATATATATATATATATATATATATATATATATATAAAACCGTTTAATTTGTTTTTTGAAAGAGACTCAGATTGCGGCTCCTAAATGCATATATACTTTTCGTGTTCGAGAAGCATAAGAGATTCTGGAACACCTGGAGAAACACCCACATTGTAATGAAGATCAAATACCTAAGATTCATAGGTATAAGAATAATTTTAAATAATATCTAATGAATATCCGAAAAAATTCCTAAATACTGAACATTTAGGATGCAGAAACATATGCTGTGATGCATCAATAAAGCCTTTGAATTTCCATTCACAAGTTATTATCGCTGTTGTACACACACACATATATACATACATACATCTATACATACAAACACACACACACACACACACACACACACATATATATATATATATATATATATATATATATATATATATATATATACATATATATATATATGCATATGTATACATATATACACATGTATATATGTATGTACATATATATTACACACACATATATATATATATGTATATGCATATATATATATATATATATATATATATATATATATATATATATATATATATATATATATATATATATATATATATATATATATATATATATATATATATATATATATATATATGTATACATCCTGCACGACCAGGTGAAAAGCGCTTTATTTAATATGTGACGTTAATAAAAATCTGTAAATGTACAAACATCCAGATTTCTGAGTACCTTAATTTTTTTCTATATATACAGAGAGCTAGAGAGAGAGAGAGAGAGAGAGAGAGAGAGAGAGAGAGAGAGAGAGAGAGAGAGAGAGAAAGAGAGGGCAAATGCAGATATTCGCTCTTCTGTCTTGGAGAACAAGCTCAAGGGCGGTTTCCGCGAGTTTAAAATTTGAAGATAAATGGCATGTAATACACAAAGAATATCGCTGAAGTAATGGACAAACAAGGATTAAAAGTAAAGAACATTCAAACAGGACGGCGAATTACGAATTGAAAAATATAGTAACCTGAGGTATATATATTATATATATATATATATATATATATATATATATATATATATATATATATATATATATATATATATATATATATATATATATATATATATATATATATATATATATATATATATGTATATATATATATGTATGTAAATGTAAGTATATATAAATATATATATATGCATGTATAAATATATATATATATATATATATATATATATATATATATATATATATATATATATATATATATATATATATATATATATATATATAAAAAGATGTATATATATATATATTAATATAAATGTATATATAGATAATATATGCAAATATATATATAAATATAACTGTATATATGTATAATATATTTTATGTGTGTTTGTATGTATGTATGTATGCGGATATGTGTGTGCGTGCGTGTATTCGTGCCTGCGTATATAGACACGTACACATGCACACACATCTACCTTTATATATATATATATATATATATATATATATGTACATTTACCTGTATTTATATGACATGTAAATGTATACAGATGTAAATATATACACATATACTTGAATTAATATATACACATTTGCATGTATATATATATATATATATATATATATATATATATATATATATATTATTTTGTTTAAAAGAGTTCCAACACTGTCTGTTTTTTATGTTTTATTTATATTCCTGCAGAACCAATGTGGGGTATAGAATATGGAATATACAATATATAATATAACATACAATATATAATATAAAATAAAATAAAATTAAAATGGATGGCACCATGAAAGAAAGTATTGAATGTAGATGAAATATTGAGTGTTCAATATAAAGGATCAAATATATAAATATAAATATATAAAGGCGACTCGAGTTTCAGGGCTATTTCCCTTCGTCATGGCCGGTATGAAAAAGTCTGTCATACCGGCCATGACGAAGGGAAATAGCCCTGAAACTCGAGTCGCCTTTATATATTTATATTTATATATTTGATCCTTTATATTGAACACTCAATATTTCATCTACATTCAATACTTTCTTTCATGGTGCCATCCATTTTTATTTTATTTTATTTTATTTTATTTTATTTTATTTTATTTTATTTTATATTATATATTGTATATTATATTATATATTGTATATTCCATATCCTATACCCCACATTGGTTCTGCAGGAATATAAATAAAACATAAAAAACAGACAGTGTTGGAACTCTTTTAAACAAAATAATATATTCCTCTATACACAATCATACAAAAAAACCACCTGTTTTGTATTTATTTTTACTCGCATATATATATATATATATATATATATATATATATATATATATATATACATACATTTATTTCAATCTATCTATCTATCTATCTATCTATCTATCTATCTATCTATCTATCTATCTATCTATATATCTCTCTCTCTCTCTCTCTCTCTCTCTCTCTATATATATATATATATATATATATATATATATATATATACACACATTTACTTGTATTTATACATACTGATACGTATACATATACAAATGCATACACTTCCCTACATGAATACATACACACATATACATATATATGCGCATATTTATATAAACACTTAAATGTGGTACTTTTTCAACATATCTCGCACTGAACAACACTCAGTTATTAATAACGTAGAAGAAAAGAAAGGAGAAACTAAGGTCACGTACAGCAGGATACAAGCTCAGGAATTAAAGAACGTCTTCACCAATGATGAAATTGAAGACAAAATGGGAGGGGGGAATGTTGTCATTGGACAGCATTGGTGTAGGTAGTGGGAGAAGAAAAGAAAAACAGAAACGTGAATTGTGCAAGAAGGGAAGAAAAACACAAACGTGTACTGGGAAGGAAAATAGAAGCGTGAAAGGTAGCGGCTAGCGGCCAAAGCGAAGAAGGGAGTGGAACATCGAAAGTGGGGAGGGAAGAAATTTGTAGAACAAGATGGGAACATAAAAACAACAGCAAATGAAGGAGAAAATTAAAAGGTGCCTGGCTTCAAATAAATGTTCAAACGAAAAGGTAGCACAGTAGTGAAAAGCTTATGATAGGCCTGCTGTAGTGGTGGTAGAGGAGATCGAAATTGTGAGAGACTGAAAGAAAGACAAGAGTTAGTGTCAAAGAGGGCTAATAAAGCACCAATAGTGTGACAGAAAGGTGTCACACAGATATATAATCTGTGAGGTGGATAGATAGATAGATAGATAGATAGATAGATAGATAGATAGAAAGAGAGAGAGAGAGAGAGAGAGAGAGAATGAGAAATTTATACAAAGCATGAGGTTCAGACAAAGTGACAGACATAGAGACTGACAGAGAGAGACAAACAGATAGATAGACAGACATATAGATAGATAGATAGAGAGATAGATAGATAGATAGATAGATAGATAGATAGATAGATAGATAGACAGATAGATAGATAGATTGATAGATAGATAGATAGATAGATAGATAGATAGATAGATAGATAGATAGATAGATAGACAGACAGACAGACAGGCAGACAGACAGTCAGACAGACAGTCAGACAGTAGATAGATTAGTTCGCGTCCGTGTGAAATCTAGCCACAATTGTTTCTTTATTCATTCTTTTATGTAGGTAGTATGGGAAAACTATGCCATCACTGAATATTTTATTATTGTTCTGTAAGATATCGCTGCAATTTTTAATCGGATATTTTGGGAATCTTTACATAAGTTGTTATAGATTTCTTCAGATTTAGGAAGTTTTAGTTCATTAAATTTACTCGTGTGTACAGAAAACTTAGTTTTATGCAACTTTTTTATCAATCTTCTTTAAAAATTTTACTCGTTAATTTAATAATTGTGTCTATTGCTCCTCTATATTTGCTATCAATTGCTGAAGCTTTTTTTTCTTTTAAATCTAGTTTTAGTTCGCACAAATATTGTAATTTTGTCATATTGCCGTTCAAATATTTTTTTATTCAACTGTTGTATTGAATTTCATGTATTACCTCTCCACACACACAAACACACACGCTCCCGTGCATGCACATACGCACACACCTACACACGCATGCACAGACACACGCGCACACATTTATATATATATGTATATATATATATATATATATGTGTGTGTGTGTGTGTGTGTGTGTGCGTGAGTGTAAAGAACAACAATACTACTACTACTGCTACTACTACTACTACTACTATTACTACTACTACTACTACTACTACTACTACTACTACTACTACTACTAATAATAATAATAATAATAATAATACAGGGTAAAATCATTTACCAGGTAGCCAGTGCGGAAAATTAAAAACATTTTAGGTAAATGTTAACAATGGGTCAGCTTAAAGCATCACCTCACGCTGCTAAAAATAGGCGTTAAAGTATTTTTTTACTACCTCAAAATCTCCGAGAAAAACACACTTAATATATGCGTGTTTTTCTCGGAAATGTTAAGGTATCAAAAAAAGACTCTAACGTCTACTTTTAGCAGCGCATTTATCTATCCAACACGAACATCCTCACAGGTATCCGTCATCGACCCTATCATGTCACAGACTCTTTCACCTGCACTTCTAGCAACGTCATCTACTGCATCTCCTGTTCTCTCTGTCCTTCTCTGTACATCGGTCAAATGACACGCCGCTTGGCTGACTGGTTCTTTGAACACCTCCGAGACATCGGACTCGGCAACGATACCCCGACCTCGTGCTATTTCCGCTCTACCGGTTATTCTTTACAACATTGTCCTCGCACAGGGGCCATCGAGACTCCCGTCCTCGCCGTGAACATGAATTCACATTCTCTTTTCGCTTCTTTGTTCCACATGGGCTCAACTCACCTCCCCTCTTCATCTAAACCCTCCTCTTTCATCTCTTCCTCTCATACCTACCTCCTTCCTTCACCGCCACACCCTCTCCTCTCTTGATCTGACACATACGTCCTCTCTTTACTCCTACCCACCTTCTTCCTTCCAGCCTCTCCCCTCATCGTCACCGCTCCATCGTTACCGTACCCCTACACATTCCAACCACACCATCGCTATACATCCCATCTCACCCCACCCAATCACACTCCCAATTACTCTACCCACGACCTCCAACCCCACTCCAACATACCTAGTTATCCCACCCCACAAACACCCCGCCCGACCCTCGCCTCCCCCCACACCTTAACATCACCAGCCATCACCACACAACACCACACCACACCACACACCACACCACATTACACCACCCCGCACTGACCACTTCCCCGCACCTACACCGTCATCCACACACCTACACATGCACACACGCACACGTCAAGGTTACTAGCCCCTATCCATACGCACATAACGCACGCGCACCTTCGTTTTCGGATCACCACTACTTTATTATCTAGCCTTCTTTCTAGCACTCCTGTCTGACCACCTCTGTCCAGCGTTCCTCATGATTGATCGCAAGCCACTAAACATTTTGTTATTTTCTCAATATGTTTATTTCTGTGTTCCTTTCTGTTGAATAGCGTAGGCTCGGAAAGTAAAAGACTTTCTCATTTCCCGAGCGTTGAACTAATATATCTGCTTGTTGCTTACACACCCATCTTCGTCTTTTGTTTTGTTTGTGTTTTTGTAAATTCCCACAATATATATATATATATATATATATATATATATATACATATATATACCGGGTGATTCAAAAGTCACCATACATAGGAAATTGTTTTTTCTAAGAAACCATTAAATAAACAAAACTGTTTCTTATAAAAAAATAAATTGTTCTTATGTATGGCGACGTTTGAATAACCAAATCTAAAAAAAGAACGCGTAAGGACAGCATAAGAACTGCTATGAAGTCGCTTGGAATGATTCCAGAAGATATAGAAACCCTTGCTTCGGATCGAGTTGGATGACCAACAAAGGTGTGGAGTGGAGTAAAAGCATTTGAAGAGGCCAGGATAACGCAAGTAAGAATCAAAAGAGATCTAAGAAAGAATGTAACGATCGAGAAGGTGAATGACAATGACCTTTTTGGGTGCACAGTCTGTGACAGGCTATTCCTGCCTTTAGCTGGCCTCAAATCCCATCTGCGAACGCATGGAAAACGAACCTCGACCAACTATTCTGAATATATGTCTGCGCAAACTTTGGAAAGCAGTGTATGCCAGAGGGTTTGTAAATCCAACAGAGGCTTCAAAAGACATTTTAAGATCCACAAAGAGCAGGACGTTTCTGCAAGTATTGGTGGTCCAAATCAGAGGTGCAATCTATGTGGGTGTCTTTTCAGATCGTTGTCTGGTTTAAAAAGCCACATCAGAAGTCATGATGATACTAAGGAGTAGCTATCGAAGGTGGTCAAACTCTGTATAAGGAGTAGACAACCACCATATATATATATATATATATATATAAATTATATTATTTTATATAGAGATTGTTAACATTAGTTTTCTGCTCGTATTGCCTCCACTTAAATTACACACACACACATATATATATATATATATATATATATATATATATATATATATATATATATATATATAACGTAAAGAAAGAATGATTTGGAATCCAGGTACATTGAATGATAGAAAACATGTAGAATCGATTAATTAAATGGTATTTCAACATGTAAATCATTGGATGTTATCCAGAAACAATGTATATGGTCAAGACCTCATGCAAATGAATATAGAATTACATGTCTTGAAAACTTGTTTATTGCAAACTATTCTCATCAAATTTGTATTATATTCCGGTACGATACATATTTTGGCTGCGTAAGCATCCTAACGTTCTTTGATGTAGCATTTACATGCATCTGTTTGGTTCATTTGCATTACATATTCATCCGGGTAGACATTGCTATGAAGCTTTGTACATGCACGTGGATACGCGTGGGTGGAGCGAACTCAGGAATTCAGTGCTAGATTGTCCTTCTTAAAGTATATTCTCGGGGAGGTAATCAGAAAGTATTAGTGTACGGGATAGACATAGCTCTGATGTAAGATATAGCTATAGTTTTGGCCCATGTAAGCTTAAATGTCCTTTTAGCTTTTAAAATAGATTATCTTATACATTTAGTAGTAGATAAAACCTTAACTGAGTCAGGTTGCATTCATCTTACTGAACACTGATATTAAGATAGAATGATACCATATAAGACAAACAGATAAAGAGGAATAAAAAAGAGGAAATAGAAGAAGAATGATGTTTATTGCGAGATTCTTAAAAACTAACTGGAGTAAATCCACTGGGGTAAATTATGTACACTACTTTCAACGTGATATGCTACTAAAAATCTTCATCTGGAAAGAATTTGAATAATTTTGTATCTAAATGCTCGCATTTCAGTGCTAATTCGTTTCGGTGATTTAAGAACCTTCAACTAGACGTAAAGATATGGAATATTTCTTCCAAACATAGATTACACTCGAGTAGCAAATCATGTATGATGAATCTCGACCAATTATTATCCACTTAACAGCATATTTCGTGTTATTATTATTTAAAGACCAGATGACCTCACTCAAACTTGCACCATTCATTTTTCTGCGCTTAAAGTCCATAAGACTTGACTCTATGTAGTAATTGTAGATGATATCAGCCTTACTGTACATCTATAAGCTATCATTATTTTCTGATAAATTTACGAAGACGATTATTAATAACGTTTGCTACAGGCAGAAGTACTACTTATTCCGTCTATATTATTAGGTATTACCTTATGGGCATTATTAGTTTCGCTATAGGCAACATTTCGGTTAGATTAATTCAAATAAGTGTGGTTTAGCCGAGGCATTTCCCTTAAACTATTTACCGAAGGCTGTTTGTTGTTTTCACTCTTATTATTAGCCAAATAGTTATTTATTATCATGATATAGTCATTCATATTACGCTCTACTATATCTGTATATTTATTATTACCACCTGTCATACTACTATTGATATTAGTGTTATTGTTTGTGTTTACTAGGTTCTTATTGCGTTTGCTAGGTATATATATATATATATATATATATATATATATATATATATATATATATATACATGTATATGTATATATGTAGATATATGTATCTGTATATATATATATACATATGTATATATGTATGTATATATATATATATATATATATATATATATATATATATATATATGTATATATATATATATATGTGTGCGTGTGTGTGTGTGTGTGTGTGTGTGTGTGTGTGTGTGTGTGTGTGTGTGTGTGTGTCTGCGTGTGTACATTGTATTGTCTGCTCCTTTCTTATGGGCAGAATCGGCACAGCTGATATGTAGTTAATGGAATAACGGAAGTTATTTTTTGTTTAATAGTCAACGACGAGGGTTCAATTCGCATAGGTTTGCATGAAAGTGCTTTCTGTTCTTAAGAAAGATCAGAAACTATGTATTGTTTCATCGTAAAAAATGGGGTGAATAGGCTTTTGTCCGGAAGTCACGTTTCCAAAATTTCAATTTGTCTCTATCCCAACCGCAAGTTCTTAATTTGTAACTGCTTCGATTTTTTTTTTTTAGTTTTCTACGTAGAAAAATACAAAGATTATGAATCTGGGATGGGATATATATATATACATATATATATATGTGTGTGTGTGTGTGTGTGTGTGTGTGTGTGTGTGTGTGTGTGTGTGTGTGTGCGTGCGTGTGTGTGTGTGTGTGTGTGTGTATAGATATTATAGTTTAATTTTTCTTAAAGAAACACTCAACGCCCACCCATCACCTATCAGCTTTCAAAAAGCTAAAATCTCTCAATTTTTCACTTTAGTCTGACGTCTCCCCGAATTCCTAGAATTCTACTGAAATAGTAGACTTAAATTTACCAGGCCAGCACCAGAAAACTCAACATGCTACACACAACAGGTAAACGACATTATTTCTGAAGATACTTCCTTGCTTTCCAAAAAGCTAAAAGTGAAATATTGGGAGCGTGTAGATTTCTGAACGTAGTGAGGTGATGGATAAAATTCTTAAAGATTCGTACTCTCTATTTTTTCTCCATGGATTAACAAAACTAAAAATTTGAAAATAGTAAGAAATTCAATTTGTCTGGAGAGGGAGAAAATCAAAATATTCAGAACGTGTTTTGTGAATGAAATCCTAATCTCCTGTATCGCAAACATATGAATCGGGAAAAAAATAGGAAAAACAATAAGGGGGCGGGACGGAAATATCACCTCGGACATGCTAGAAAGAATAGGTAAAAGACAGGATTTCTGAGAAAACTTCCTTTTAAGTTTATATCGTAGATCAGGTTTTTAAATACGCTCATCACAAACGCAAATTACACAATAGAAGGTCATTTTAATTGGGTTTGAGCTGTAAATTTGCACGTGCACACTGCAAGAATTAACATAGTGAGTGATGAGTGAAGTTGTGTGTTGTGATGTACGAAATGTTTTGCATTACTATGCAAGAGGCACTCACTCACTCTCTCTCTCACACATTATCTTTCCTATCCACGTACATAAATAAGCGGAGGTAAAGTATACGCACACCACCTGTTTTCGGCGTAACCCTAACCCTAAGTACCTGGAGTGCGTATTCGTGATCTTCGCCCATAAATAAACATGCATACATCTTTTTTGTGCGTGAGAGAGAGAGAGAGAGAGAGAGAGAGAAAGAGAGAGAGAGAGGCTGTATTTCCTCATAACATATAGAAAAATTAATAGCTTTTATTGCAATATTTATGCGTACATTTTCATAGATCTTTGTCTGAGTAGAATTCTACGCACGTGTGAAACCTCAGACGAAAGTGATACATTAGAAGCAAATCAAATTATTGTCCGAAAATGATCTCAAAATTGTGCGATCCAACCTAGTTGCTGAGGTTATTTTAGTTATAAAAAAGGGTTGTTGAGTCAAAAACATAGTTTCTTTGGTAGGCAGGTAATAAGCAACTTTCTATATTATACACATGTGACTAATTCGGAGAAACATTAATTTCATTATTTACACATCATCACTCTCATAATGCAGCACTTTGTAATTTTAGTTCAGTTTGAAAGTGTGAAACATTTTCCATTTTGTAATGAAACCTGGTCGTTGTAGAGAAGTGTGTTTGAAATAACTACTGCTGGTTTTTGAGATAACGTAGAAAATATGTAAATGAAAATGCAGTTTATTTGACATATGTAATTGATTTGATTTTTCCAGAAGTCGGCGAGCTAGCAGAATCGTTAGCACGCCTGTTGGTGTCGGTCGTCTTTTTTGTAAATGTTTTCCTACCACAAGTCGTCATGTTACGTCAAAAGGAGAAATTAATTGTGCTTCGAACGATCACTGTGGAGGGCCAAAGAATTAAATTAATGACGGAAAGTCAAATTGAGAAAGCATTAAAACCCATATGGGGAGAAATCGCGCACATAAATACAGGCAGAAAGTACGGTACGGTGGATCTGCGGATCAGGGATGCAGCAACCGCCAGGGTGCACTCTGTAACCCCACTGGAAACGAAGGAGGTAGTGCTTCTACGCACCTACCTGGGAAGTCGTATTTCCAGGGTGAAGGTGGAGGACATGACTCCAGTGATGCAGCTTGTTTGGTAGACGCGATCCTGTTAGACTTCGAGGAGAAAGTGGTGGTCCCCCAAGCCACCTGCACGGCCCATACTAACTGGCAGAGGCAAGAGCTCACGATAAAAAGTCAAGCCACCCCAGAAGACATTGAAAAGATAATAGAAACCATTACTGTGGAAGATGTAGTGTTGAGGGGTAAAGTAGAGGGCAGAGTCGCTAGGTGCTATCAATATGGCCAAAAGGGTCACATTAGGATTGACTGTCATTAACCACTCGCTGACATCAAAAACAAAAAGGAAACCGCACCTCTGCCTCCACCAGAAATCAACACAGATACAACATCAAAGGACGAAGAAGGATGGGAAAAATAGAAAAGGAAAAGAGAAAACAAACTGGCAGTGATGAGTACCACCCCACGCCCACTTTTCCACACCCTTCCCCTGCAACCACCGATCCTCCCCTACCCCGGTCGACATGGAAAAGTACTTGCATGCACTCACAGGTGTCCCAAAACTCCCCCTTCCGTAAAATATAAAAAGAAAATTAAGTTACAAAATTAATATTTTTTTTACGAACTAATGAATAAACAATTGTTAACTGAAATCTACAGCTGTAAAAGTACGACATTGGTAAATGTTTGGAATGAGGTCCCCACGCATTTGGGATGTGCGATAATCAATAGAAATGATGAAAAGAAATCTAGAGTTACGTTTAAATTAAAATATATCTGCTTATGTAATTTCTGGAAGTGAATCATTTTTGTCTCTGTACATCTATCTATCTATCTATCTATCTATCTATCTATACACACACATACAGACACACGCGCGCGCGGACAACGCACTCATATGTATCTATACGCACACACACACACAGTCGCATATATATGACTTCCAAGAAGTTGAAAAGCACTGGATGGAGGAGGTATCATTGTCGGACATCCACTGTTGTCCTGTAGATTTCTTCGATGTTGTTCATGTGAACTGCAATGCTTGAGTTTTCCTACAGTTCTTGGATTACTTTGATGAGGCTGTTCTCTAAGTTTTAATTCATCACTCGCCACAATCGATCATGCGAAACACGGTCAAATGCCTTTAAGAAGTAGATGAAGTTGTGATAGAGATTAGACTGGTGGATCAGATGTTTGTCAGTGACGAGTTTAATGTTAAATATATACT
The DNA here is from genome assembly GCF_046866305.1 of Octopus bimaculoides. Lineage (NCBI taxonomy): Eukaryota > Metazoa > Mollusca > Cephalopoda > Octopoda > Octopodidae > Octopus > Octopus bimaculoides. The sequence goes on along the minus strand of NC_142932.1, from coordinate 54,173,434 downwards.
CCACAATATTCCTTTCGGGCCAAACCCAGTTCGTTCTGCTGCAAGGATTTCATGTCTTTCCCTTGATTCTGTTTAGGAGACCTCTTAGAAATTATTTGTTGGGGTGACTACGTAGGCTGATTGTTCTATATTTCTTAAGTTGCCCTTCTCACGAATGGGTATCAACAATAATTGGGTCCTTTGCTAGCTACTTCGTCTCCCATAGCTTCTGAGAGATAAATCTAAGTGCCTTGATAAACTCTGGCTCTCCAACTTTTAGGAGATCTGGTGGATTGTTATCCATTCCTGGGATTTTGTATCTCTGAGCATGCGCACTGACTCTTCAACTTTATTTCTGGGAAATTGGAGTATCCCCTAGTTTTCTGTTATTGTTAAAAATAAGATATTGCTGTCATGGTTGAGTTTGTGACTGTAAAATATTTTGCAGTACTCAGATCATTCTTTGATGACATCATTCCCATCTAACATCAGACTAAGAAAAGCATCAGGAGCATATGGACAGGGGATCAGCCCAGAAAAGAGGACGATTTTCGTAAATAGTAACTCAACAACCAGCACCATGCTAAACGGAGAAAGACAGAATGAAGTGGACACCTTCAAGTAATTAGGATCCACTTTGACTAAGCACAGCAGATCTCAAAGAAGATAACAAACCTCATTTTAGCCACCAATGCCATGACCCATTAGTTTTCCATCAAGTCTTAGAGTGTACAAGACCCTATTGATCTCGTTCCATTTACATAGGTGTGAGAGCTGAACTCTTATAGCTAACATGGAGCGAAGAATTCAGGCATTTGAGCACAGTTGCTTCTGAGGGTTATTACACTTCCCATACATAGAGCAAAAAGGGAACAGATTTGTTAGGCATCAAGTCAACAAATACGCTGGCAGACAGGGACCACTCCTTGTGCATGTAATAAGAAGAAAGCTTGCCTGATACAGTCATGTATTCCGCCACTATTCCCTTCCTAAACCTTTCTTTAAAGCACAGTTGAGGGAGGGCGAAAGAGAGGCAGACGGAGAAAATCTTCGTTTGACAACATCAAGGACTGGACACAACACAGCAAACCTGCTACTGGTGACAAACTACAAAGGCCAGTATCGACGGCTGACTATGAAAGCGTCTGGAGTGGCACCCCAGTAACTGGCTGCATCAGTTAAGAGATCTTGTTGATTGATGATGGTATATGTGAGTGCATGAGAAGGTTTCACGGCTGACACTTTACCGAAGAGGGAGTAATACGTAATACCTAATGACATTGGTTGCAAAAAAATGATGATAAAACGGCTTATTTTCAAAATATTTTCTGATGCTTTATCTTGATTTTCGGGAATCCGAGGTCATATGCAGATTTTCTCCTATCCATGAGTTTTAATGTCAGTTGAAAGTCAACATTGAACGTGAATTCATATGAATGTACATATGTGCATGTTTCTGTTTGTATCTGTACGTGTGTCAGTACATATATATGTGTGTCTCTATCTGAGTATGCGTGAAATTTATTTTACGGAGATACATATCCAATAAATCAATTATGTTGACACAGTGGTTTGATTTTTAGAGCAATATCTTTAACGACATTCCTGAAATAATTTTCTAAATAAATGTTGGGCAGTTGTATTAGACAGACGTGACATGAAGAGACCATTGTTTTAAGATCGCAATTAAGAAAATTTATTAGGTTAAAAGGGATACTCGCCGGATTTGAAGTAGAAACGGGACGTTATCTCACCCACTATGTACATACACATACACACATACAGGCAGACACACACACACATATATATAAATATATATATATATATATATATATATATATACATATATATACGGCAGACTTATTTCTCTTTCTGTCTGCCAAATCCACTCATAAAATTTTGGTTGGATCGAGGCTATAGTAGGAAACACTTAAGGTATCACGCATGGGAACGAACCCAGAACCACATAGTTCTTACCGCATAACCAAGCTTCCTACCACACAGCCACACCACACATGCATACACATCCACTCTCTCATAAACTCACAAAATCATACATATATTTCGAAGATTAATTATATGCTTCATAATTTGAAGTATATGATATTAATCACTGACACGTATAAGTTTTAAAATTATACTATAGTATAATTCATGTAAATACATTATTTTTCAATACATGTGTGTGTGTGTGTTTGTGTGTGTGTGTGTGAGTGTGCGTGCGTGTAGGAGGGGGTAATTTTTGAGCTGCATGCACAAACAAAGACAGGACCAACTTTTACAATCGAACGATCTCCATCGATGTCAGTTCAAAATCAAGATTATTTTAAACAAGGATCGATTATGTCAATTCATTTTTCATGAATAATACAACGAAAGAAGTAAAAGTAAAAATTCGATTTGCATGATAATAAATGAAAATAAAATGAAGATAACTATTTGGCCATATAATTTCTGATGCTTCTGCTGACAGACGAGAGTAATGGAGAGGGGTACATTGTCATTTGTCGTTCGAATGTAGACGAAATGTTTCTGTCAAAAATGAAGCCATACTTTTACCATGTCGAAATTAATGAGGTAACCGAGTGAGTAGCAACATCGTCTCCACGAACGAAACATAAACATCAGAAGCGCTCAATACAAAAGTAAAGCTTGAACTCCTTTGTCATTGAAACGGCTTGCTTCAACTTGAGTGTGTTTTACGTAATCAGGCAATCAATAGATACTTTTAATTGACCTATTTTGGTGATTACTAAAGGTTCTACCAAACAAGAGAACTGAAGTATGGACAAGCAAGTCACCTTCATGTCTAAGATTTATTTTTCAAACACGACGATTTATCTATATATAGCAAAATTGAACCTGTACCAGTTCAACATCCATCAAGGAAATTCGGTCAAATAAGGTGATAAGTGTCGATCTCATACAGAGAATATCTTTTGAAATGGATGCAACGCAATTCATTATGCATTCCGTGTTATATACAGGAAATTTGATATATATGCACAAAAACACAGATACAAACACACACAAACACGCACACACACATGCACACACACGTACACACACACACATGCACACACGCACACACACACACACACACACACACACACACACACACACGTAATCAAAGGTAAACAGACAATATGAAACGAAAGATTAATTAGTATAGACCATTATATAAGGATTGA
>NC_142932.1:54150264-54165264 GCF_046866305.1 Octopus bimaculoides | reverse complement strand
TACTGGAATTCGACCACTCCAGCAGTGAGCCCCAACCGCAAACTTCAACTGCTGAGCAGGAAGGAGAACTCGCAATTGTCAGCTTTCTCATCTCTGCCCTCTTGGAGGTTTCTGCCTGCCTTAAAATGTAATCTACAAGTGCCGTATTATAAAAAGCACGCTCTCAGTAAGCAAGGGTTTAATTCAGCTGATTCCAAGCGCCGCTAACGTGCACTCATGAAAACTTTGTCCAATTCAAGTTCTAAATTATCTACCTCGATAACAATTTATATTCACAACCTCAAATCACAAAATTTCCCTATACTGTATCCTATTCAATCGTGAGGCTCCCCCGTACAACGCAAACATCGGTATGTGTGAATTATGCTTAATCAACCTTCACCACCACAACCCCTTAATACTTGATAGATTCTCAGCTGTATTACTGTCATGTAAACACGTTCTGCTCCACATTTTCCTATTTTACTAAATCTATGTAATCCCATAACTATAAGTATCCTTAACTAAAATTATCCTTGAGGTATGATAAAGTCGCTTCAACTTATATCATCCTTCTTTGAAACTATTCTTTCTCATTTTTTTACCTTTGCAAATTCCTCCAACCCACTAGATCCAATCTCCTTCATAGCCTCACAAGTGGAATTTTTTCCGTTCTCTCCTTTCTTCTCCTCAACCAAAGCCACTTAATACTTCCCCGCTCATTTGGATACTAACTCTGTTTTCCTCTATTCAATTTCATACACCTCTGCGTAACTAAGTACTCCCCCTCCAATACCAATTCACATTCTGTATTCCACTAACTATTGCTCTTTTGACCACCAACGTATCCTTCTAGCCACTCCTTCTTTCTTCTCTCATACCTTTCTACACACCTTAGTAATCTCCCTCTGCCACTGAACTAGACGTTTTACTTCCCTCAAATAATTAACATTCATATTCTCACTGTCTCAGCTTCGAATAATTCTATAGCTATTATCCCTCAACTTTAAGAAATTCAACACAATAGACTAGCATTCAAATACTATCTACCCTATCTTCCTATTCAACTTCCTACTCTGCACCTCTCAACTATTACTTCCCTTAATACAGTCATTATTAACGCTCACTCCTCTAGAATTATCTTTTCTCCTTTCACCATTCCCAGTCTTAACGCCCTCAGCTCCCTCTCTTATACAGCTAGCTCTTCACATTTAATCATTAATTTTAAACAGAGATATTCGGCGTATATAAACTCATTTAAGTGTGAGAAGCATAGCAAATCACCCATCCTAGCGAAACATATACACCATATAATAAAAAGAAAGGTACCATATAGGATGTCATGTACCATATAGATTATTGGGTCCCATACCAAGGCCAACGATCCACTTCTGGACTATTCGCAAACGAAACCTTCCAGATATTAATACATAACTCACCATAATTACTAAATAAGCAACAGGAAGCTTTTTTCTACTTTTTGTCATAGGTTCTATCACACCTTTAAATTCTTCCATAGATCCTAATGTAAAGAAAATCAACACACGTAACACATCCCTCCCTGGTCGTTACAATATATCTATATGTATATATGTATGTATGTATGTATGTATGTATGTAACTATCTATCTATATAGTGAGAATTTACAAAAAAAACAGTCGAACACGGGTGTGTAAACAACAAACAAATGTATTAGTTTGTGTGTGTATGTCTATGCATATATATATATATATATATATATATATATATATATATATATATATACATATATACATATATAAATATATATGTGGGGGGGGGGTATATATGTACCCTTATGCGTGAATATGTATGTGTGTTTGTGTATGTACGTATATGTATGTATGTGTATATATAATATGTGTGTGTGTGTGTACGCTTTCTTCTTTTTCCTCTACTTCTCTATCAACATATAAGTATCTTAGAAGCTAGCTAGTTTCAATTCAATAATTTTTAATTTTTGTAGTTTTTTAGGTTTTATTTTTCTTAGTTTGTAATTCTAGGCTTTAAGTTTTCATTTTAAATTTAGATTTTAAGTTTTAACTTCAATTCTTAATCGTTTGTCTCGTATTATTTAATTGCTATTAAGCTTGAAATATAATTCGAAATATCCTTACAAACCACTATACTGCTGTTTTTTGCTACCTTACCTAGATTGGCCTAACACTCCCACTTTACTGAAACCTTAACTTCTGATTTCTCACCCCGATGCAATATCTTTTATTCCATCCTTAAAATTTTTATTGTTATTTTTACCCCTTTACTCCTATCTTATTTTCATTCCTTTCTTCCTCCCTCTCCCTGTTTCTCTTCTCTTTCCTATATTCACCCACTCACAAAATCCATATATGTCTATATTACTACCTCGCTCTAGATACACATTTACAATATCTATACATCATTGAAAATACTGCCAAAATATGCCACCTGGATTTACTTACGATTTTAACTAAGGACCTGTACCGGGAAAAAGATGAGTTGTGAACATTATTCTCCTGCCTATATTATTCTACCTAGATTTACTCTTTATTCTTCTATTTACTCCTTTATTCGTTAATTTTCTTCCTTACAAACTGTAAATTTTCCCTGTCTAAAGTATGGATGCTAGGTCTCTGATGACGGATTAACCAGTGCGTGGACATACTAAACCACTGCTTGGGTTATCCCAGAAACGGCTGTAATTTACCCTAATTAAATTATTCTAAATATGACTTGAGATACTCGTTCTGCCTTCATTTTGATTATTCCTCTAGTATAATATATGCCTGCTATAACGGAACATCACAAGTAAACTAAACCTCTCGTACTCTCTCTCTCTCCCTGTATATATATATATATATATATATAATTTTTGTTAATTAATAAGGCATTTAACAATGACTCTCCCCAGGCAAAACAATATATATATGTATATACACATATGTATATCAAAATCTGTCTGTATATGTATCTCTCTCTCTCTCTCTCTATGTATATATATATTTATATTTATATATATATATATATATATATATATATATATATATATATATATATGTGTGTGTGTGTATGTGTGTGTGTGTGTGTGTGTGTGTATATATATATATATATATATATATATATATATATATATATATATATATGTTGTGCACAGACATACGCACAGAGATCTTTATATATTTAGAAAAGTGATTCAAAGTACAAAAGATAGCCATCTTACACTTCACAAATGTGTCTCTCACATCTGATCTACCAATCTAATTAAAAAGAAAAAGAGAATTACAATTAAAAATTTGCCTTGTATGGGCCTGAGAGTAAGAGAACCGTGAATTCATATTCCGGCTAAACAAGGAATATTCATAAAAATGCAAATGAAGTTCAGATATATATATATATATATATCGAAATTTACATTTTCTTACCGAAAATATCTGTTTCTCATCAGTACGAACCGCTAAATAAATATAATTCTCAGAATCGTATACTAGTTGTTCCCCACGAATGAAGCACGTGTACACGGTTCTGTTAATTACATTTATTGTAAGATTCAAAGTCTTTGATTTGACGCGCTAAATCCGGGAATATCTCTGCAGAAAATGGTTTCTGCATCGAATATACCAACTTTGAGAACGTGGTTATGGTTAATTAAATTAAAACTTTCGGGTAAAAAATTGGATATTAATTAATATCAATGTAATACCTGGAAATAACATATACCAGGGATTATTATACCTAGTATATATATATATGTGTGTGTGTGTGTGTGTGTGTGTGTGTGTTTATATATATATATATATATATATATATATATATATATATATATATATATATATATATATATATGAGAGAATATACGAAAAACAACAACAGACGAGGACAGGTGGTGTAAATAACAAAAGGATGTATTAGTATGACGCTCGGGAATACGGAAAGTCTTTGACGTTTCGAGCTACGCTCTTCAACAGAAAGAATACGGAGACAAGGAGAAACACACGGAGAAAAAAAATTGAATAGTGTCCAGTCAACGGTCAATCATAATAATGGCTGATCATAACAATGGCTGACCGGAAGTTAGAAATTCTTTTTTCAGGAGAGCTAAGAAAAGGGGGAGATAACAAACGGTGATCGAAGAACAAGGGGCTGTGTGTGGGAGATAGAATGCTGGTGATCTTGACGTATGCAGTGTGAAAATGGGGAAGGGAGAAAGCAGTTGGTTATTTGTAATTCACACACAAACAAACACACACACACACACACACACATGAATATACACGCATACACACAAACAAACGCACACAAGCATCTCAACGTGAGGAAACGATGCAAACTTTACTTGGTTGGGAGATCAAGCATTCGAACAGATTGTACGCACACACATGGGGAGAGGGGAAATCTTCAGTTTCGTAAAGGACATCCACAAGGGAGAAAATTCATATTGCAGACATGGAATTCCTTGCTTGCTTATTAGTGATCACAAATCGTAGATAAACTGACATTTTTCGTCCTCAACTGTAATTATCTTGTCCAGAAGGGGTTTTCCTTTAAAAGAATTTCGTTTCACTTTGAAGAACTTCATCGTAACATCGCCGACAGAGACTGTTTCTTACTAACATTAGTAAAGAAGTTATGTGTCTTTTGCCAGCAGTTCTGTCAAATCATCTATATTGCTAAGAGTAATAAATGATCGGCGTGAAACCAATGACCACATGTATACATTACACACACACACACACACACACACGCACACACACACACAGACACACACACACACACACACACACACACACACACACACATATATATACATATGTCAAATTTACAAAAAAACACAAGACGAAGACAAGTGAAGGAGCAAAAAGCAGGTGTATTGGTATTGGTTTAACGGTCGGGGAGAATGGAAAAGTCCTTGGCGTTTTTAGCCTATGCTGTCCGACAGAAAGGATTGAGAGGGGAGAAAACAGAGAGAGTAAAAATGTTTAGGGACTAAGGTCTTAACATGATGTAAGTCATGAATATATATACAGAACATGATTTACTTCGCGCAATTTTACAATTTTTTTGCGTGACTCTTACGTCATGGTTATGTGAGTTATCTATACTACATTTACAAGAATGATCTTAGAAGTATTGCAACCATTAAGGATCTATGAATGAAAGCATGTATACACATCCATATATGTGTGCGTACGTATGTGGTGAGTATATGTGTGTGCGTCCGTGTGTGCGCGTGCGTGCGTACATTGGAGTGACATTGTTCCGCTTTATTTTGCTTTTATTTCTCTCTGTATGAATGCGTATGTCTGTGTTGAGAAAGGTTTGAAAAAGGGCGGCTGCGACACAGGAAAGCATATGAGAACATAGTTGAAAGTGGGTGGTGACAGATAAATGAATGTTGAGATAGAAGCCGCACAGTGATTCACAATCAACAATTATTCTTCAAATCAAAGCCGTTCAATATATAACTGAGTACAGAATTTGTTTACAGAATATAGTGGATAACCGAAGAGTAAATTCCAAGAAAGATGTAAGCTAAACAAACAAAACGATAAAACAGTAATGAGAGCTGTCATAAAAATATTACTTAGATTAAATACATTGTCCATGTAATATATCAGAGGATAGTACAGAATCAAACTGTTGACAGAATGTCATAAATTATTTAGAGTTAAAGTTAAAAGTGAATGCAAAGATATAAAGGAAAAACAAACAAAAAATAGATATAGACTTTGCTATTATGGGAATGTACATCTTCACGCGGAGATAATCCATACAGTCATGTGAATACACATGATTATACAAAAATGTATACGTACACACACACATATATATATGTCCGTCTGGTAGTGCACTTATAAGTACTTGTATTTAAATATATTTCTATGCCTATGTATGCTATTATTCAGTTAAATTTCCCGATGCGTTGCCATTAGAGAAACACCAAGTTTGTAACTCAGATCCAAGGCTTCTTGAATGGAAATTAAATAACATCAACAAGGTATTTGTCCTTGTAAATATATGTGTATGTGCAAATTTGGACTCTGTGCATGTGCAGATTCGTAAGTTTTTTTTATGTATGAATTCTCATGCATATAGTTGCATGTCAACTGTATACTTAAATGCTAAACGTCAGGAAAATTTTGCAAATTTTTATAGTTCCATTGACTGCTTCAGTCTGTAAACTTCAAATTGGTTTTCTCCTTTTTGGTTTTGAGAAAGGTAATTTCTTAAGACCAGTGGTTTCTCAAGATCGGCAGTTTGTTACATATCGCACTACTTCCATGATTACAGGTGTAAACCTCAACTTGCAATCTGTATATGTATGTTTGTAATTGCGTAGGTTGAAGAGTCTGCCTTGAATCCTGAATCTGATCTTGATGCCGGTTTCGTCGTCACTACAGAAAACAGCCGACAACGTGGCTGACAACATCATGTTGAACAGCATAGGTACGAATGCACACGCAGTTTGACTATGTTACTAACTGGGAATGCGTCGAAATAATCCCCATTGCCCAGGGTTCGAGCGAGTAAGCCGACGCGGAACTGTTTAACCATACTGATGAATTTGTCTGGGCAGCCCAATTTCTTTATGATAATCCCAAACCCCTCAGGACTGACGCCTTGGTTAAGTCTCCAAACGTTTAGTATAGATCTCTGTTCTATTCTCGACACATCCTGAAGTGGACGAGTGGCACAAGTCCTGTCAACTCTGTCATACCCCTCTCTGCAGTCTCACTGACTTTCTAGCAGATGCTAATCTTCCATGTCCTAAGAGGGGTGGTTAAAGAGGGCTCTTGTGGAGGATACAGGCCAAGACCAAGGTGGTAGATGACTCCCTGTTTGTAGACCACTTGGTGCTCAACACCGTCACAAAATCCTCGATGCAGTAGAGCACGAAGTTCTTTTCGAGTACTCGGAAAAATTTGGTCTCGTAATTAGTACACTGAAGGCAGTAGTCATGTACCAACTTACTCCACAGAAAACGCATGGCAAAACAGCTACATCTGCAGCACACTCTCCTGATCCGTGAACGTTGACGATGAAGTCGACACACTCATCGCCATAGGAAACTCAACAACTGGGCGGGCACGTAAGTCAATGTTGCAGAAAAGAGCCACAGCACACCAAAAAGCTAAACCGCTTCCGCATGGATACCTTGGGCAGGCTTTCGAAAATCAAAAGAAGATCCCAGACACGGGGCTGGTCTGCCAAACGTTTACCCACGGCTAAAGAATGTGCAAATCAGGTGGGCAGACACCTTCTCGAATGCGTCACACACGACTCCCTAAGAAGCTGTTTTACAGCAAATTAGTGGAACGGAAATGCTCGGAAAGTGATCAGCAAAATGATTCAAGTATACAATCAAATTCTCACTGAAGAGGTTTGAGATCATCCTCGATACCTGGGAAGCGCAACTGCAAGACCACTCTGTCTGGCGAACCTGCTCCCAGAGAGGTTCCACCCCACACGAACATTGATTGCAGAGGCACAAGGAAAACGTGATCTGCACAAGTCTAGACCCGTTCTAGTACGCATTGGTCTTATTGGCTGTCGGATATACAGTGCTCCGTCTTCTCCCTTGTGATATAATTGGTAATCGTCGACAACGACAGACGAACTAATATATGTAAAAATGTATGTAAATGCATACAAACATACATATACATACATGCATGCATACATACATACATACATACACACATACATACAAACACGTTTATATCTACACACACACACACACACACACACACGCAGACAGACACACATATATATATATACATGTATGTATCTATATATATGCACATTACATAGGAGTATATGAGATAACTGCAGGTACATGTGTTATCTAAAATATACTGTTATTAGTATATACGTGTCTTCAAAAAACGACAGCGTTTGAAATGCAAAAAGGTAAAATTGGTAAGTAATAAATACATAGATATATCATCCGTTCAGTATATTTGACATAGCTGTATATAGAAAGAACAGTTAATTTTATATTTGAAAATAACTCGTTTAATTGGATCCAAAGATTTAAAAAATTAACAAATTTTTCGAAAATTGTTTTCGTATTTTATTGAGGTTAAAGCGATATGACTTCATTATTCGTTGAAGATCTCTCCTGCAATAATTTGATAAATCAATGGCCGTTAAGGTTGTAAAGAAATGACAACGATTTAAGTATATGTTAAAATTGATTGAGTGTGTATGCCTAGGAAAGTTTCATTGACTCATACATGAAAGATGTTAATGAAAAATTCCTAGGAAAATTTAGTGTCCTAAACTTGTCGAAATCATAGCCTCTGCATCTGAATTACGTGAGGAAAACTTTGTAAACAATAACTGTTAATGGATCACTTATATATCCGAGTGTGTCTAGTGTGTAAGTATTATGTATGAATAAGTATGGGCGTTCATATGTATAAATCGTATTCAGAGAAGAATAGATAAAAAAGTATCAATATCACTTTTTTCTTGCGCAGCGTATTTTCCTCTTACTTCCAAAAATTTCAGCGTTCCAACTGTATATTTATCTGTAGACAACTGTGTCTACGTGAATATTTATGCAAGTAATTATGTTATTGTATGTGCCTTTCAGATTCCTCAGTTGTAATAGAGACCCATGATAGTAGAGCTAACTCAACAGAAATCCTACTTAATGTGGAAGGTTTTTCAAAATATTTACGTTAAATAATATGTTTTAGTGTATCAATTAATATATATATGTATATGTATATATATATATATATATATATATATATATATATATATATATATATATATATATATATGTATCTATATATATATACATTTGTATATATTGTATATATAATTAATCTTTCTAATTACGTAGTACATGTATATGTACACACACACACACACACACACACACACACACACACACACACACATATATATATATATATGCATATCTGTTCTTTGAGCAAGATACAGTGGGTCATCTGCGCAGCTCAAAATGTAAATTTTAAATTCTGCCTAATGTCTTCTAAAAGAAATGTATATAATTACTATTGGATTCTGTTTCATACTCCAGATCTTCCAACTTGTATGCTTAATCGTTTTTATTTATGCATTTCGTTAGTGTCTGAAGAAATATCCTGATATTTTATGAGACCTATCTAGGAAACCTTTTGTACGGTCTTCTTTTAACATAGTTAGAGACACGTGTATAAATAACTGGTATATTCTCACGGATTCCATTTCGTTTCTGATTTTCAGCTGACTATACTCGACGTTAAAATTTCATACAGATGACGACCTTATCAAACTCTCTAGATTTTAAAGGGATTTATCGTTCCTCCTTTAGTCAACAATGAAAGAGGAGAGTTCGGATGCACCAGATTCTTCGCTCCATGCATATAAAGTGATAATAAATCACTCTCTTGTTTAGTAGCTTTTAGATCATTGAAATAGAATACTTGCTATGAAGAACAATATCACTCGAAATATGGTATTTTTTTTTTCTATTTTAACATGTGATTCCTCTAGGGCTATGGGTTTTCGACAATTGACAATGGAGTTTTCATTATTGTTAACTTCCCTCGGCTAAATAGCTATAAAAATTTGGATGAAAGCGAATCCTATTTGGAACCAAGTAGGAACTATATTTCGGGCTACAAATCAACTTTTCAAATCACTTCATGGAATTCATAAATCCTACTTAGAAACCTACCTACCTACCTACCTACCTACCTACCTACCTACCTACCTACATATATACAAACATACATACGTGCACAAATACAAACATGCATACATACATATATGCATTCATACGTAAAAACAGACGTGCATATATGCATACACATATATGTGTGGGTATGCATGTTCGTATGTTCATGGATCAGGAGTGGAAGTGCGTTGTATTTGTATAAGTATATACATGTATATGTGTATATATTTATATATACATATACATATATATTTACATATATATAGTCTTATATATGTATAGGCATAGAATTATATATGTATATATGTATAAATGTGTATATGTATACATGTATAAATGTATACACGTATAAGCGTATATAGTTAGAGGTTATGTAACCTTTAAAGGATAAATGTATTCGTAGATACTACTTGTGTATTACCGCACTATGTATAAGCCTTGCTATAAGGTTAACAATAGTTGGTGATTTGAATGGTAAATAGTGGTTTGATATATTCAGATAAAAAAAAATAGAGCAACAATTAACAATTAGAAGTTGATCATTGGTATTAAATGGGCATAGTTTAGGAAAAAATATATTTACAACTGCTTCAGTTTGTTATTTTTTTTGGTAAATTTCCATTTGTCTCGTTCCATTTAACAAACACCGTCAAAATGATTTAGAGTTTATCGGAGGAATAAAGACTAGGGAAAAAGGAAAAGGCAAAAGAAAAAGGAAAAAAGGGAAAATAGTTCATTTAGTATTTAGGCTTACATATTTGTCTCATTTAAGGTTCCACGTGTGTGTACATTTCTTCAATTAGATGAATTTGAGCAATAAGTAGGGAAAATGACTAATTTACATACACACACAAACACACACACACACACATATATATATGCGTGTATATATATGCATGTATATATGTATACATATATACAAACACACACGCAGATATATATATATATATATATATATATATATATATATATATATATATGTGTGTGTGTGTGTGTGTGTGTGTGTGTGTGTGTGGAGGCACAATGGCCCAGTGGTTAGGGCAGCGGACTCGCGGTAATAGGATAGTGGTTTCGATTCCCAGACCGGTTGCTGTGAGTGTTTATTGAGCGAAAACACCTACAGCTCCACAAGGCTCCGGCAGGGGATGGTGGCGAACCCTGCTGTACTCGTTCACCACAACTTTTTCTCACTCTTACTTCCTGTTTCTGTTTTCTGTTGTGCCTGTCTGTAATTCAAACGGTCAGCCTTGTCAAACTGTGTCACGCTGAATATCCCCGAGAACTACGTTAAGGGTACACTTGTCTGTGGAATGCTTAGCCACTTGCACGTTAATTTCACGAGCAGTCTGTTCCGTTGATCGGATCAACTGGAACCCTCGACGTCGTATGCGACGGAGTGCCAACTACTATATATATATAAATATATATATATATATATATATATATATATATATATATATATATATATATATATATATATATATATATATATATGTATGTATGTGTGTATGTATGTATATATATGTATATATATATTTACACGTACATAATGAGATGCATATATATATCTTCCTCTATATATATATACATCTCATTATGCATTTAGAAGTATATGTATCGTTACTGGAACACTTACACACACACACACACACACACACACACACACACACACACACACACACACACACACACACATCTATTAAATGACAAAATGATACACATACTTTGTGTTAATTAATATTCTATTTTTCAGACGTACATATCAAGTCATTCAAATAGTAGTTGGAAAACCATTCAGGATATTGATGTAAATAATTATGTTTATTTTATTTGCGATGAAAGGGCTAACAGTGACTTTGAATTATCTGTGTATTCCCTTCCTCATTCCCCAGACCGCAATTGTAACGAAACATTGAAATCATTGTGAAATGTTTACTTATCAAAATATATATATTACTCGCGCGCACACATTGCTAAATATTATATATATGCATATAATATTTGTTCATGTGTCTGTGTGTTTCTTTATATACCTTTATACGCGTCTATTCATATATATGCACTTTCATATACGCCTGAATATAAGAAAAAGTTGCTACTCATACAATTTGCTTCCGGCTGTACATTGATTGCGGTTCCAAATTTTTAAATTCTCCCCATCACCGTCCGGCCGTGAAGATCAAACAGGGATGGTTGATGCATGCAAATTCTAGTATTGTTTTGTTTAAATTTTCATCATTTGTAACTTATATCTACTACCATCTCTGAAATACCGGACGAGAGTAATGGAATAAAATAATGTTATTTTGGAACTTAAACTGCTTCCTTTAAAGGGTTTCACTAAATCTGGATTGGACGGTTTATCTAAGCCTGGCCCGGTATTCTGATATGTTCTTCATAATATCACTGTTAATTTCGATGCACTCTTTAGACATTGAAAGAAACGGGACCCGTAGCTCGAACGTTCTTCTAAATCAGTAGTCTCCCACAGTTTTATATTTCGCAATATAAACACTATTTTGCAATACAAACAATATAAATATGTCATCTACATACTAATTATATGCCGTAAGCATATATTTACACTACACACACACACACACACTTATTTTCATCTAACAAAATATAGTTCATCTCTCTCTTTCTCTCCCCTCTCTCTCTCTCTCTCTCTCTCTCTCTCTCTCTCTCTCTCTCTCTCTCTCTCTCTCTCTATATATATATATATATATATATATATATATATATATATATATATATATATATATATATATATATATATATATATATATATATATATATATATATATATATATATATATATATATATATATATATATATATATATATATATATATATATATATATATATATATATATATATATATATATATATATACATACAGTGGAGGCGCAATGTCCCAGTGGTTAGGGCAGCGGACTCGCTGTCGGAGGATCTCGGTTTCGATTCCCAGACCAGGCGTTGTGTATGTTTATTGAGCGAAAACACCTAAACTCCACGAGGCTCCGGCAGGGGATGGTGGCGATCCCTGTTGTACTCTTTCATCCCAACTTTCTCTCACTCTTTCTTTTTGTTTCTTGGATAACGCTGCGATGGACTGGCGTCCCGTCCAGCTGGGGGGAACACATACGCCATAGAAACCGGGAAACCGGGCCCATGAGCCTGGTTAGGCTTTGAAAGGGCGACGTTTATTGTTTATATACAAACACACCCACACAAACATATACTTATATTATTATTAATATAAACTGATAACACACCGAACAAAATGCTTAGCGCCATAGCGTCGGTCTTCAGGTTTTCAGTTCAAATTCAGTTGAAATTCCATTTCCTCTAGAAGAACGATAAAAGAAGAATGAATTCAGAACTAAGGTAAATGACATCGAGTATCCAGTTAACGATAACAAAATGTGCATGCCTTCTGCCTATTGTAGAAAACAATGTTAATTCGTTAAGCTGCCAGAAATTTTAAGGCACGGGTAAAATATTTTGCGGCATTTCTTCCTATTTGTGTTCTGAATTAAACTTCCACCTAGGTCGCTTCTGCCTTTCGTCCTTTCAGAATCGATGAAATATCTTCCACTTGATAACTAGGATACATTTCACTGAGTACCCAACAAAATTTCAAGAATTTTGCCTTTATTAACAAATACCATCATCGTCGTCGTCGTTATTATTATTATTATTGTTGTTGTTGTTGTTGTTCTTGTTATTATTCCTTCTTAACACTGTAGGAAAAAATGCATCGGAGAATTTAGTCATCTGTCAAGTCACAAAAAGGATCTCAGACATATACATTCCTTAGGATGTGCGCTGTACTCAAAAGGCTGCTTTTTGCAAGACATCAATCTTGCATGGGATTTCCAGTTGCTTTAGGAAGTCATGAAGTTTCAACGGATTGAGTCCAACGCTCCGATCACCACTGGTATCATTTTACATTACCCTCTCACATTCCATACAGTCTTGGCATTTCGACTGTCAAATCAGAGTACTTGGTAGATTATTATTATTATTATTGAGTGAGAGAGCAGTGCATGCCATCAAAGTGTCACTGGGGTAAAATGTAGCCCAGTATACCTATCATGACTACCCGTCTGATAAGGGTACACCAGGCACATGCAGCAAAACCATATGTGCTCGACATAATGATTTCATATAAAAATAAACAGCGCATGACCTTGCAAGTGGGGACTAGTTAGAATTTCTTCTTCTTCTTCTTCTTCTTCTTCTTCTTCTTCTTCTTCTTCTTCTTCTTCTTCTTCTTCTTCTTCTTCTTCTTCTTCTTCTTCTTCTTCTTCTTCTTCTTCTTCTTCTTCTTCTTCTTCTTCTTCTTCTTCTTCAGGCGGCGAGCTGGCAGACTCGTTAGCACGCTGGGTGAAAATCTTAGCGTCTGTGTTCACATTCTATGTTCAAAGTCCGCCGGTGTCGACTTTGCTTTTCATTTTTTTGGGCTAGATAAATTCAGTACCATTGAAACACTGGGGTTGATTTGATCGACTCATGCCCTCCCCCAAAATGTTGTCCTTGGGGAAAATTTTGAAACCGTCATTATCATCATCATCATCATCATCATCATCATCATCATCATTATTATTAAGGAAGCAAGTTGGGAGAATCGTTAGCGCACCGGGTCAAATTCTTAGCAGCATTTCGTCCGTCTTTACGTTTTGAGTTCAAATCCCGCCGAGGTGGACTCTGCTTTCATCATTTCGGGGTCGATAGAATAAATACCCGATTAACATAATCGACTTATCGCCTTCCGAAATTGTGGATCTTGTGCCAAAATTTGAAATCAAAGTAGGTGACCTGGCAGAATCGATTGCATGCCGGGAAAATGCTTAGCAGCATTTCGTCTGTCTTTCAGTTCTGAGTTCAAATTACGCAGGGGTCGAATTTGCATTTCATTCTCTCCGATTCGATAAATTAATTACCATTGAAACACTGGCCTCGATTTATCGACTAGTCCCCTCCCCAAAATATCATGCCTAGTGCTTTTACCAGAAAGAATCATCATCTTCATCATCATCATTATTATTATCATTATTATTGTTCTTGTTGTTGTTATTATTATTATCATTATTATTATTGTTGTTGTTGTTTTTGTTATTATTATTATTATTATTATTATTATTATTATTATTATTATTATTATTATTATTATTCAGTAGTTTTATTTTTATAACGTGCTTTCACTTCACTACCGAGCGCAGCTCTGTGCGCCTTGGGTATGTGCTGTGGTTTGCTGTGGTGCTCTTATGTTTACTGTATTGAAAGTGTTTTGCGTAGAATGTGTGCAGTACCCAGTAGTGCAAT
>NC_142932.1:54142764-54145264 GCF_046866305.1 Octopus bimaculoides | reverse complement strand
CGTTGTGAATACAAATCCTATTATCAAATTTATTTTTGATACTTCCGCATGAGATAAATTAAAGTACCTTTCAACTATGGAATGCATCTTATCGACTGTTGACATATGGCAACATGTGGTGGGCTAGCATCGGGTAGTAGACAGTTTTATTTTCTCAGCCGTGCAACATTTACAACAGGTACGGTGTCACACCTGTTGGAGTAAACTGTTAGCCACTACTGTTTATCTGCAAGACCCCCACATTTCAACCGACACAACACGCGCACACACAGACAAAGGCTTACAAATACAAACTCTTGAGAATAACACACAGAGACAATCTGTATCCCTCTCTCTCTCTCTTTCTTTCTTTCTTTCTTTCTTTCTATCATTCTTTCTTACTTTCTTTCTCCCTCAACCCCATCGCAATCTGTATCTCTCTTTCGGTCGATCTTTCCATTTATACTTCGACGATAAGTTGCCCCATCAGAAAAAGAAGATAGTGGCTCGAAGAAGAAGCAGAAAAAGAAGAAGACGAAGAAGAAGAATTAGTATTGTTGTTGTTGTTGTTGGTGGTGGTGGTATTAATTGCAGTAAATCAAAAATATAACAATTACTACTACTAACTAGTATATTGTTATTGTTATTATTATTATTATTATTATTATTATTATCATTATTATTATTATTATTATTATTATTATTATTATTATTATTATTATTAGTAGTAGTAGTAGTAGTAGTAGTAGTAGTAGTAGTAGTAGTAGACGAAGAAGAAGAAGAAGAAGAAGAAGAAGAAGAAGAAATGTAGGCAAGAGGCTTTTAAATGCACAAAGTTTTTTTAAAGATATAAAATCAGAATGCATGCCTAATTTACTTAAAAATAATTAATTGGCGTGTTCTTCGGATATGTTATATAGTATGAAATTAATAAACCGACTGAAAGTCCAGTGAAAAATGAAATGCAATTGTACATGAATATACAATTTCATGTAACTTTTAATATAAGTCATGCATATAATAGATATGTTTCGACATTTGACGTAAAATAAAAGAACTTTCCGAGGAAAGTGTGTGTGAAAGAACCGATGCAGAAATATCATTAGAACAGCCACGATGTCATGTATTTATAAATTATTTTAGAATGGAGAAGAACTGAATATATTCGATCGAAATTCGTCATAATTTATTTGTCTGTTTCAAAAATAGTTTAATCTATTATGTTTATAAAGTTTCTTTAACCTAATCAACCTTTCGCGTGTGTTTAAAATTGCACTTTCTTAAAAATGAAAATGAGGGTGGAGTAGGAAATTCTGCCTCCTAGCAATTTTGTAAAAGGTGGGAGAATGTCGCAAGAACGGTCCGAGTAAAGGTGCCTACTCTCAGCATGAGACTGTAAGTTGAAGATGGACAATGTAAACGGGGCAATAGCCCTAGTAGTCAGGGTGACCGTGGTTTTTGTGGGGTTTCCATGAGCAGCCTTAGAAAGTTTCCGTCTTTTGGGGATTTATTCATTCTTATAAATTATTTATTGTTACTGTTTATATTTCTTACATATACTATGTAAACCCATATTGTATTCGTCTGTACCGTTCCCACCCTTAATGGTTAATAGCAAAGACATAATTATCATCATCATCATCATTATTATTATTATTATTATTATCATCATCATCATCATTATTGGGGCGGCGAGTTGGCAAAATCGGTAGCATGTTGGACAAAATACTTTGGAGGCATTTCACCCGTTCTGAGTTCAAATTCAGCCGAGGTCGGCTTTGCCTTTCATCCTCTCGGGGTACATAAATTAAGTACCAGCTGTCTACTAACGTCGATCTAATCGATTGGCTCTCTCGCATAAAATTTCAGGCCTTGTGCCTTTGTAGAATGGATTAATATTATCATCATCATCATTATTATTATTATTATTATTATTATTATTAATCTAAAAATTTATGAAACAAAAATTTACACGTAAAAACCCATCCTAACCGACACGTTGTAATATGCCCCTATATAAAAGTTTTCCTTGCTTTTCTGTAAATTTTTGGCCCTGGTAGCTAACAATGAAAAGATTATTATTATTATTATTATTATTATTATTATTATTATTATTATTATTATTATTATTATCAGTATCATCATCATTATCGTCATCATCATCATCATTATTATTAAATCGGTGAAGGTAGTAAGCTGGCAGAATCGATAGCACGCCGGGCGAAATGCTTAGCGGTATTTTGCCTGGCATTACGTTCTGAGTTCAAATTCCGCCGAAGTCGACTTTAATTTTCATCCTTTCGAGGTTACGCACTGGGGTCGATATAATCGACTTAATCCTCTCCGCGCTGGGCGAAATACTTTGCGGAATTTCACCCGTCAATACGTTCTAAGTTCAAAGTCCACCGATGTCGACTTTGGGTTTCATCCTTTCGGGGTCGATAAAGTAATTAAAAGTTTGAACACTGGGGTCGATGTAATCAACTCATCCCCCAACTTGCTCTGTGGCAAAATTTGAAAC
>NC_142932.1:54112764-54137764 GCF_046866305.1 Octopus bimaculoides | reverse complement strand
AATGGGAGACTGGTGACGGGGGGACGGATGATGTGGGAGAAAGCACATGCACTGTTCACGGAACGTGCTCTAGCAAGGGCGGTGTGGATAGTGGTGAGGGGATATCCACGCAGGATGAAGTGGCGAGCCATGAGTTGAGACTGAGTCTCAAAGTCATGGTTGTCACTGGAGAGATTGCGTAGGCAGAAGAATTGGGAATAGGGGATGGAGAGCTTGGTGTGTTTAGGATGGGAGGAGGAGAAGTTAAGGTATGAGCGTGAGATTGTGTTTGTAGTAGATGGAGGTGGTGAGAGTGGAGTCCGCCATTATTTTACTTTTTGTTTTCGTTCTTTTACTTTCCGGCCTTTCTAGCATCTCCCTTTTTTCTTTTTTTTCTGGTTTCTTCCTTCCTATTTTCTTTGTTTTTCATTCCTTTTATGATACACTTGCCCCACCTTCATACTTTTATGATATACTTGTCCCACCATCATGGAAAGTTATAACTATACAAGTTTCCGTCAATTATGTAGTAAGAACTCGTCTGAAAATCCTATAATGGTAGACTGGACCCAAATACAATATCATTAATCCTTAACATGGTATTCAGTATTTTGTTCCCGACAATTAATACTAGACGAATGCACATACACACACACACACACACACACACACAAACGCACACATATATATATGTATGTATATATATATGTGTATACACATTTAATATATATATACACGTATACACATACATCTGTATATATATACACATACATTTGTATAATATATATATATATATATATATATATATATATATATATATATATATATATATATATATATATATACATATAAATATATATATATATATATACATATACATATACATATACATATACATATACATATATGTACATTACATACATTTATGCATATACCTATGCATTTATATGTATATATAATTACCTGTATGTAAATGTTGGTTTGCGTGTGCAATTTATATACCGATTAAAAATACAGGTATCCGGTTCATCGTATTCAAGAAAAAAAATCGATTTTTATTTTATCTAATATTGATTTCATTATTTTATTGTCCCTCATATACATTTGGTTATTGCTGCGAATATTGTTGCTAGTAATATTGGTTTACCATTTTGCACTATGCTAGCAATTTCGAGGGAGTTGGTAAGTCGATTACTTCGATCTCAGTGTTCAACTGGTACTTATCTAGCCTGAAATGGCGGAATTTGGCCTTAGACCGTAGAGACGAACGAAACGTCGCTAAGCATCGTAACCGGCATGCTAACAATTCTGCTAGTTCATCCTCCTACTCTTGCTAGTAATATTGACAACAAATTTTCGCATAAGGACAACGGTTTTGGGGGAGGAGTTTAATTAATTACATCTATCTTAATGCTTAACTGGTACTAAATTTATCGATCTCGATTGGATGAGATTCAAAGTCGAACTTGGCGGAATTTGAACTCAAAACGTAAAAATAGATAAAATGTCACTCAGGATCTTGCCCAGCAAGCTAACGATTCTGCCACTCACTGCCTTCTGTTGCTGGTAATATCGTTGCCCTGTATTTTGATCTCGTTTATATTTCTTATCCTCATCATGCAGAATTCTGATCAAATGCGTTCCATCCGTGTCAATCTTATATATTCCGTAGTAAACTTCCAAGGTCTTTTATTATTTTTTGTTAATTTGGTAGACAAGAACGTCCTACTTTTATATGCCTGTGGCTGATTTTTTGTTAGCAGATTGTACGATAGCCTAGGTGTTCCATTGTCGTTGCTTTTATACAGACAAATGTAAATATACATAAATTTATTAGTTTTTTGTGAAGTTATAATTAAACAAACATCGATAATTATTTATTTCAGCTGAAAAAATATAAAACATATTCAAATACTTGAAAGAATCTTATTTTTTTATAATTGATTTTAAAAAATTGTTCCAGTTAACCAAAGGCAGTCAATTGATATAGTTGTTAGATACGCGCATAGAATTTTACGATATTGCTTCCGGTTTTCGTTAGCCTACGTTCAAAACCCAGCAATTTCAACGTTGACTTTTACCCCTTCAAGATGGATAAAATACCAGGCTTCTGTTTGTACAAACTTCTCTCTCTCTCTCTCTCTCTCTCTCTCTCTCTCTCTCTCTCTCTCTCTCTCTCTCTAGCTCTCTCTCTCTCTCTAGCTCTCTAGATCGATCGATTACGTCCTGGATGTTTATCAACGATGTTAAAGCAGAAAAGGTTTCTGTTTGTTACTACATTAGCATATTAATGGAGCAGCAAATACTACCAAGTCATCCTCCATTCCAAGTGATGACTAGACAATTCAGCCTAAACCATTGCGTCCTATTTTTCATTTATTGTGTCTCCCCAATTGCATTGTCGAATACGACACATTTTTATGGACGCTAAGATGTTACTTGACTAAAACTTGGGGGCTCTCTGTGCCCACAGTTATCCTATCACCCTTGCCGGTTTCAATCAGGGAAATGCTTTTTTGTACAGGATACTTATTTCAATAAACCTCAGAAGAATAGCAAATTAGTTTATACTTTAGGTGGATCAGATAGAAGAACATAAATGGATTAAATTGCTAGTAGCTATTTGTTGAGTTCGAAATCTGCAGATTGTTCAACTTCATTACTTTCCTTTAGTATACATTTAAATCAGTAAGACGCTGATATTGTAGGGTCGTTAAAACATAGTTTAGAAAGACTTTAATGTATCTGTTACTACTTCCTGTGCTCTGAATTCAAATCTCATTGCCGGTAATTGTGACTTTCGTTCATTCATGGTCAATAAATAAACATCTTCAACAATAGCGTTGTATCTTGTTTCTTTCTCACTCGTTTTTCTAGAAATTGGTTATGTCATTTTTTTTCACAGATATGGGTTCTGTTGTTTTTACACGCTCTCTTTTACGATACTCATGCATGACTTCATCACCTCCCTCATAGCCTCCTTCATTTAATGGAATAATATGTCACACCTTGCTCGGTTGTTCCACTCACGAGCACTAGTTCGTGGATTCGATTCCCAGACCGAGCAGTGCGTTGTGTTCTTTAGCAAAACACTTCATTTCACGTTGCTCCAGTACCCCTTCTCCATTAAGGGGAAGTGTCGTCCTGCTCGCCTAGCCAGTAGAATAGCGTCATATGATGGCTAAAACGACGCGAAGTGCATTGTGGCTAACGATGTGTAGCAGCATCCGTTAGTCTGGACGGTTATGTGATCAATTATATGTGATCAATTATATTATGTATTATATAGTTGCAATACACATGTCCATCATGTGCACAAGATAACAGTATAGATTAAAATTATACTGAATCGACCCAACGCGTATTATTTGACAGAATCTGAACTTGGAACATAGCACACGATAACCAAATAGCATAATATTTCAACGGCCACACTCTCGTCATGTAATTTCCTCACTTTCAATTCGCTCGCAATAAATCCCTACAACGATCCATCACTGTAAATGTACATAGGATCTGAATATTCGATTCAATCACGAAAAATGCATTACATGTTCTTGTCTTTATTTTTTTGCTTAATTCAAAAGCTTAGCATTAAGCTGAGAATTTAAAAAGGATATTTTTATTATGCCGAAAATCAAATATGACGTAACAAACTCATCGAAAAAAAATTCATGTTTAAATATGTTTTCTTAAATTATCATGCAGCGTATGTCGAACTGATAAATGTTATGTATGTATACTTACAAAGCCATACACACATGCACATAATCATGCACACCACACACAACGCACAAACTTACACACGCATAACACACGCACACAGATACGCTAGCATAATTTGTATTGAAAACATTATAGGATTTTTCATAATTGAATTGTAATATAATACAGATTACTGTTTCTTTCCGAAAAATAATATTAATTTAATAATAATTTCTAAAAATAAAATGACGAAACAGCTCTTAGGTATATCATCAGTAGAGCGCCAAACAAAATGAGGAAGGCTACACATTATAAATGTAGTTGTAATTGATTTACTCTGTTTCATTACATTAATGCACTTATCGACCCCGGGAAGAAGTAAAGCAAGCTCGATGGTATATGAACTCAAAATTCATAGGTCCGGAACAAAAACTCCCCAGAATTATTTTATTATACGCACTGTCGAATTAGCAATTTAGAAGAAGGCAGTCTTGGGGCAATACGACAAACGTCTTAGATTTTATAATAATACAACTAAACATAGCCTGTGTTTTCTAACGTTTGAAAAAAGCCATAAATATCTCTCCATAAATATCTAAATTGAAATTAACAGATGAAACGCAGAAATTTAAATCGGCCCTGGTTCCGTGCTTAAAGTATCTCTTTCAATCCAAAAGAATGAAAGCGAAAGCGTATTGTAGTTCAAGTAGAATTCAGAGCATTATGAGATATAATTGCTATAAATTAAATTTTATAGTGTTAATCGTATTATTCTAATTTAGCTACAAGTCCAGAAAGTTTGGGAGAAAGGTACCGTCGACCTCAACACTTGACTAGTACTTGATTTTACCGATCTTGAAAAAAGGAAAAACAAAGTAGAATTCAGTGAGAATTGAACGATTTAAAAAGCCGGAGCAAGTACAGTAAAGTCTTTATTCTGACGATTAACCGATTCTAGCAGCTAGCTCCTAACGGTTTCTGATTTTGGCATAAGGTCAACAAATTAGATACTACGGGGAGCAGTAGATATCATTGACCCACTTCTTGACGGGTACATTATTTTATAAGCTCTGTAATGATGCAAGGTGAAATGGATATCAGAATGTAAGTAAATACCGCAAAACAGTTTTCTGATTCTCTATCGATCGATACAACCTGTTGCACATTTGATAACTTTGAATTGAGAAATGGGGCCTGAAATATGGGATGTAAGCTATTAGTTGATTAAATGGGCCCCAGTAACCTTTCGTACCAGTAGCAGCAGGCTTCGTGCCTAAATTAGAGATCTTTATCTACAAAGTTGATTGGCAAAATTGTCAGGGGTGTCACACAAAATACCTTGCAATATTTACCCTGGTTCAAGTTCTTCCGAAGGGTAGATGTATATCACTGATCCTCTTTGAGTAGCTGATCTTGTAACCAAGAATCAAAGGCAGTGAGCTAGAAGAACTTTCATTCTTCGGGATCAGTAGAATAACATACAACTAGGGTTGATGGTTTCCACTAATACCTACCCTCATAGCTACTGGTCTTGTGTCGAAATTTGAAAATATTATGATTAGGATACATAGAGAATACACCAAAATATCTAAGTCACAACAACTACTGCAGACAAACAATAATTTCCTAACAATGTGTCAGCAGGGATGACTTTTGCATGAAAACAATCTTGCATGGTTTTCTCAACCAATTTAACGAGTCTTGAAGTTCCAATGGCATTGACGCTAATAACCCGATCATAACCAGTATCAATTATGCATTACACCCACCCTCGCGTTACAAACAGTCTTGGCATTTCCACATTCATTTCGGAGGTGTTGTGGTTGTTGTTGTTGTCGTCGGTGTTGTTGTTGTTCGTTTTCTTCATCATCATCATCATCATCATCATCATCATATAAGACGTCACACAGTATCCAATATCGTGATGTAATGGATTAATGATATTGTATCTACCGAGGGTGTGTACTGTCTGTCAAATCACAACTAGGACCTCGGACAAATAGTACTTTACACAATATGCATGCAGTTCCAAGTAATGCCGATTTTTCCAATACTCTTCGATTGTAGGGTATTTCTAATCTTTCCAGATGTGTTTTCAGGTTTGGTGATATTCAACCCGTGGAGGCGCAATGGCCCAGTGGTTAGGGCAGCGGACTCGCGGTCATACGATCGGATCACGGTTTCGATTCCCAGACCGGGTGTTGTGAGTGTTTATTGATTGCAAACACCTAAAGCTCCACGAGGCTCCGACAGAGGGTGGTGGCGAACCCTGCTGTACTCTTTCACCACAACTTTCTCTCATTCTTACTTCCTGTTTCTGTTGTGCCTGTAATTCAAAGGGTCAGCCTTGTCACACTGTGTCACGCTGAATCTCCCCGAGAACTACGTTAAGGGCACACGTGTCTGTGGAGTGCTCAGCCACTTGCACGTTAATTTCACGAGCAGGCTGTTCCGTTGATCGGATCAACTAGAACCCTCGACGTCGTAAGCGACGGAGTGCCAACAACAACAACAACAACGATATTCAATCCCATGCTCTGAAGGCCACAGGGACAAACTTTATGTTTGACTCTATTAACTGACACATCTTGATGATCTCAATTCTGAGATCTCCATATTTATCGATCTTTTCTCTTTCTTTCATGATAATATGCTGATCTCCTGGCACTGACACATCGATTATTAGGCACTCTTGTTTGAGGCTCCTAAAGGTTACAATGTTTGTCCTTCCATGCTCTAACACCTTGTGTGTCTGGAAGTCGAAGTTCCAGAGGATCTTTGCCTTCCCCCTTTCGTTCATTACCTTTTCCAAAGTATGTTAGTACTAAGGACTCATTAAAGCATATCCATACTTCCAGCATAGCAGCCAGTGCAAGTTTTGGGCTACCTTGTCGTATCTGCGCTTGTACTCTTTCTGCGCAAGACTTTCACAAGCATTAACTATGTGAATCATGCTTTTGACCATCTTCCTACACATTCTGCAGATGTTTGTTGCACGTGTGTGGTATATATTCCTTTTCAGTGAATTGGTTTCCAATGCCTGATCCTGGTCATCGATGATTAGGCCTTCAGTCTTATTTTTTAGGTCACCCTTGCTGAGCCACCTCCATGATGCTTCCTGTTTTTTTAAGTTGTTAGCTTCATGGTGGAACTGACCATGTAATTCCATGCGGAGTAGGGCTTCTCTTTCGTTGGCTGTTCGTGATCGGAATTTATGAGAAATCTCAAATTCATTTTTGCTAAATCCTCTTGCATTAGCAGCATACTGTTGCAGGTCTTGTTTGCTGTTTACCATATAGTCTGCCATGTTTCTTCTTCCACTCTTAATGCACTTCCGTACGCTAATCAGCCCACGTCCAACTTATACATCTTGATGTAGAGCTTATGTACGTTGATGGCAGTCACAATGTTCCTTGAGCTGAGTTTTGATTTTAACAGAAGTTTGAGGCGCTTGAAATATGCAGTAATGACCTTGTCTTTAATTTCTCTGTGCAAGATATTGGCCAGTTGCAGTATCCCAAAGTACTTGTACCCATTATCATCTGGGCCTTCCATTCTCTCTCCGTTTGGCAATTCTATGCCCTACAATTTGCTCTCTTTCTCCATTTCAAAATGAGCACCGCACACTTTGAGATACCATATTTCATCTCTATACCCTTGCTGCACGTCTGTACAGTCTCAATCAGCCTCTCCATTTCAGGCTTTGTTGTTTTGTTTTTTTTTTGCGAACAGTTTTAAATCATCCAGGAATAGAAAGTGGCTGAGACTATGTTCATTCTTCCTCAGCTCACATTGCGCATTAACTTTTCATAGGAATACAGAAAGTGTGATTAAGGCTACAACAAATAACAAAATTATTATTATTATTATTATTATTATTATTATTATTATTATTATTATTATTATTATTATTATTATTATTATTATTATTATTATTATTATTATTCAGTAGTTTTATTTTTATAACGTGCTTTCACTTCACTACCGAGCGCAGATCTGTGCGCCTTGGGTATGTGCTGTGGTTTGCTGTGGTGCTCTTATGTTTACTGTATTGAAAGTGTTTTGCGTAGGATGTGTGCAGTACCCAGTAGTGCAATTTTCTGTATGTTATATATATTTGTAAGTCCTGCTATTTTTGTTATGTATTTGTCTGAATATTTTTTTATTATACCTAAGGCACCTACTATGATAGGAATTGTTTCTGTTTTTAGATTCCACATTCGAGTTATCTCTATTTCCAGGTCTTTGTATTTTGAAAGTTTTTCCATTTCTTTTAGAGAAACGTTGTCATCTGCTGGTATTGATACATCAATTAGAAAACATTTTTTTTCTTCATGATCTTTGACAACTATATCTGGTCTATTTGCCTTAATTTCTCTATCTGTGTGTATTGGCATATCCCAGAGTATGGTTGCTTTCTCGTTTTCTGTGACCTTTTCTGGCGTGTGTTTATACCATCTTTTTTCTGTTGTTATTCCATAATGTTGGCATAGCTTCCAGTGTATATAGGTCCCAGCTCTGTCGTTTCTGTGGATATATTCCTTCTTAGCCAGGACTGGGCAGCCAGAGATAATATGATTTATTGTTTCTTGTCGATCTCCACATATTGTACAGTTACTTGTTATATTTCTTTTCATTATGTGTTTTTGGTAATTTCTGGTGGGGAGGCTTTGGTCTTGTGCAGCAATTAAAAATCCTTCAGTCTCTGCTTTGAGTCCTGAGCTTCTCAGCCATTGCTGGGATTTTTCTCTATCTATTTCTTTCGCATTTAGTTTAGCCCAGTATTTACCATGTAGGGGCTTTTCTTGCCATCGTTTTATCATGGTTCGTTGCTGTTCTAGTTCTAGTTTGGATTTAATTTGTTTTATAGCTTTTGTTGTTTCTTCTTCTTCTTCTTCTTCTTCTTCTTCTTCTTCTTCTTCTTCTTCTTCTTCTTCTTCTTCTTCTTCTTCTTCTTCTTCTTCTTCTTATTCTTCTTCTTCTTCTTCTTCTTCTTCTTCTTCTTCTTCTTCTTCTTCTTCTTCTTCTTCTTCTTCTTCGTATTTGTTAGGTAGATTGATTTCTTGTTTGTATTTGTCAGCTTCCTTAAATACTGAAAACAGTTTTTTGTTTTGCTCGTGTTTTGTGGCTATTTGTATTAGTTTCCCTTGCTTCTGGAGTAGGTATTTTTGCAGTCCTATGGTGGTTATTTTATAATAGTTTTCTAGCTGTATAAGACCCCTGCCACCTTCTGTGCGTTGTATATATAGCCTTTCTATGTCAGATTTTGGGTGGTGCATCCTATATCCTGTCATTATTTTTCCTGTTTTCCTGTCTATTTTACATAGTTCGTTTAGTGTCCAGTTAAGGATGTTGTAGCTGTAGCTTATAACTGGGACAGCTAAAGTGTTGATACCCATTATCTTGTTTTTAGCATTGAGCTCTGTTTTTAGTATTGATCTAACTCGTCTATAGTACTCTTTCTTTATTTTTTCTTTCATTTGTGTATGTTGTATCCTATCTAGTTCATTGACTCCTAAATACTTATATGGTTGGCTTTCGTCTAGTTCTCTTATTTCATTGGCTTTATCTAGTGTTATATTGCTACTTTTAACTAATTTTCCTCTTTTCAGGGTTGCTTTGGCACATTTTTCTAATCCGAATTTCATTTCTATTTCCTTGGTAAAGCCGTGTACTGTCTGTAGTAGTGTTTCTAGCTCTTTGTCGTTTTTTGCATATAATTTTAGGTCATCCATATATAGAAGGTGGCTAGCATTTGTAACCGCATCCAGTTCTATTATTATTATTATTATTATTATCATCATTATTATTATTATTACTAGGGCATTGAGGCATTCTCTTTGCTCGCTCCCAATCGCTCCTAATTGCTCGGTGGCTTCCTTTTCGCTGCCACGACTCGCTCGGCCAGCTTCTTTCTCGTCCGTCTTCCGCCTAGGCCGCGGCCGCGTGACCTAGCGTGCGTAACACACACAGACACACACTCGCGGTCAGCATCGCCGCCCGGCCGACAACGCTTTCGATCGCACCTGCGCTTCGCCGGCGGAACTACGCCGTCTTTCCGCCGCCGCCTAGTCGTCGCTTTGAATTCGGGCCGCTTTCGATCGTACCTGCGCTTTGCCGGCGGAACTACGCCGCCTAGTCGTCGCTCTGAATTCGACCGCTTTCGATCGGCTCTGCGGGTACGCGGCGGCGACCGGCCGGCCGCCAGCCGACCATCTGCCTTTCAGTTGGCGGCGGTCGGGGTGCGAGTCATACGGAACGACCGGCCGATCGACGACTAACCTACATAGTAGTCTGGACCCCCTTGAGGTGTGAGGCTCACCTAGAGCGTGACTATTCCGCCGGGTCCGAACCGCAAATTCGCGAGTCGGACCCCGATTTGGACATGCCTTTTATCCTTCGTGGTCGATAAAATATATAATACCTGAGCTCTGTGGACGCTGAAATCATATGATTCCTTTTTGTTAAATTCCAGGCCTTGTATCTAAACGAAATAATTATTTTTATTACTAGATAGACAAAGGCGGCGAACTGGCAAAATCGTTCCCACGCCAGGAAAAATACTTTCCAGCATTTCGTCTGGCCTTACGTTCTGAGTTCAAATTTTGCTAAGGTCGACTTTGCTTTTCGACTTATCTTTTCGGTGTCGATAAATCATATACCAGAGGAATACTAGCATCAATATAATCGACTAGTGCTCTCCATCAAAAATTTCAGGCCTTAATAGGTAGGGTTATTGGGTAGACCGAAACCTGAGATTGTCATTTTTTTTCATTGCCAACAATGGGTGAAACCAACAAATATGAAATATAGTGACTTGCCACATAATCAAGAGGCTAATATTAATATTTTTATAAATGAATCATGTGATAGAATGCTTAAGGCAAGAGTAACCCTTCAGACGTAGGAAAACATACCTAAATTAAAGATGCTCCGATTCAGCAGTAATAAAACTCAGACAAGCCAACGTAAACTTTATCAAAAAACATAATAGTCAAATATTCACGTTATTTATTCATGGCCTAATTATAAATTCAAAATGGCCGCTAGACGAACGACAATGCAAACATACCCTTATTTTAGGTCAATTCTTCTACAAAACTATCAAAGATAATATGCCCTAAGTTGAAATACCAACGGATTAGAGTACAGACTATATGATAAATTAAAGATATTAATGATGTTGGCCTAGATGTTATGGCATTTTTGACCTCTGGGTAGTAGCATTCAAGTGTCTCTGCAAGATGTACAAATAAATTCTATCTAATCACACGAAAACAACACCTAGGCAACTATGAATGAAATACACATGCAGAATTGCAGCCTGTTACATCAATTATTCTTGGAGATACCGTGACCTAAACATTGCTACTCATAGTCGGAAATGTCAATTTGAGAAAAACGCAGAAAGCGCTGCAAATAGTTGATTTTACAACAATGCCCAACTACCCAAGTATTCTATCCAAATTTTAGTGAAATATTTGCAGTTTCGCACAGTCTGATAACGCCCAGTGGCGGCATATTGTTTGCTACTTTTCTGAGATTTTGCTATCTCAGTGCGCTATGTATTGTTTTGACTGTAGATTTCTGTCCAGGCACATATGCTTTCTTGCAGTCACGGCTCATCAACTTGTTTCAGTTTCTCTCTCAGTTGATGGCCATAGCTGAGGCCTAAATTTTCAGACAAGTATCCTTGCAATTTCTCTTTGATTGAACACCATAATGACATTATGGACAGCTAACTTCAGGCACAATCGCCTGACAAATTTTTATTTAGTGCACCGTTTACAAACTAAGTTGTGGAATGATCTATTGTTTTTTGTGATCCCCTTTGCAGGCACTTATCCAAGAGTTTGTCCTCAGATAAGGTTAGGCTAAAAACCACAGGCTTCATTTCATCCAGCACAAATTTTGGCAGGGAATTTTTGTTTGAATAACGTTTGTCATCCACATTTTTCGCTGGACACCTCTCACTACAGTCACTATGGTCCTTGGACCTGTGCTTGAAAATTGTCCTTATGGAGGTTTTGTCATTAGGGTGGTTCATGATGGCAGTTCCATAATGACCATGTATGGATAGGATAGCTTTCGGTGTAAGCCTATCTGCACCGCCAATACCAATATACTTTTTACCATCATCACTGTGAATGATTTCCCTCTGTTTGCCAGTACTAACTCCATCAGTCTGCGACCCATGTTCTTCTGCACATGACCACATTCATATTTCTCAATTTTGATGTCCATATAGATGGGAGGATCAGCATTATAAGACTCAGACAATAGAGAGCAGAATAGGAGCTATTTGAAAGAGTTTTGGGTACCTGTTGAACATGGTTAAAGATGAAGAGTTTGTTTACCTTTTGATGGGGAGAAATCCCCAAATTGAAAATGTTGTCCCGATTCACGAAATCTGAGGTTTTAAAACCTTGCCTTAAAACAGGATAACAGTTATATGGTACTTGTTTACATCGCTTTACGTTTAGCGTCCACATTCCGCTTTGTTACATTTTGTTTTCCTTCTTTTAAGTTGTTTATATAGTAAGTACCATTCTGATGCTAGCCTCCAACTGCAGTCTTGTATCAATTTCTCAAAAAAATTATATTGGTTATATTAAATGTTATGAGGTTACGACGTATTAAATGTGTCAGTAACTTTATAGATTTACATCATCATCATCATCATCATCATCATCATCATCATCATCATCATCATAATCATCCTCATCATCATCATCATCATCATCATCATCATCATCATCACCGTCATCATCATCATCATCCTCCTCATCATCATCATCGTCATCATCATCATCATCACCATCATCATCCTCATCATCATCATCATCATCATCATCATCATCATCATCATCATCATCATCATCATCATCATCACCGTCATCATCAATAGCATATCTTTGTTGTCACTTCAATGTCATCATTCTCGGCGTCATGGGTGCCACTGTATTAGTCATGATCATCACGATGACGACGACAATTATTATTATGATGATGATGATGACGACTAGGATGATAGTGATCACTCGTCCGCCACCACCACCACCAACAACAACAACATCATTAACTTTAGGATCACGAAAAACAGTGTTACAACCATTTCCATACTCAACCGTATCCAACGACACCCAACCGCTGACGTCTCTCCAAAAATATATGCTCACACTCCCCTATAACCTGCTTCAGTAGAATTTATATTCAGCAACGTTGAGTCCATTGAGCAGCAAAACAACCGTTAGGACTGACTAGTAGAACGAAGGAAATATACAAGACTTATTTGGAATGGAAGAAGAACGCGAGAGAGGGAGAGAGTGTCAGGGGGAGAGATTGTCAGGAGGAGAGAGAGTGTCAGGGGAGAGAGAGAGAGAGAGAGAGAGAGAGAGTGAAAGAGTGAAAGACCGAAAGAGATTAAGAAGACAGGCGGTGAGAGAGTGGACTGAATGCTGCGGATAACGAAATAAAGAGGCTGGAACAATGCTAAGTGTAGAGGATTGTTTTTATCTTTCAAGTGTTTATACGTGAAAGAGTGTCGGTGATAGTGTGGATGGGGAAGGTGTTGCTAGTAATGTTGGTGCTGCCAAAGATGCAATTGAGAACCGTTCTTGTAGTGTTGATGGTGGCGTAGTGAACGCGTTTATACATTTGGTATTGTCGCTGTTCTGTTATTATTGTTCGTGGTGGTGAGGTTGGTCATAACAACATTAGTGGTCATATTGGTGAGGTCAATGTTTTTTTTGGTCCTGGTGTTAGGGTTGTAATAGTGGTGGTAGACTTCTATGGTGGTGTTTGTTGTGCTGATAATGATATTGGCGGTTGTGTAGTGTTGGTTATGCTAGAGTTGCTTAGGATTATTGCAGTTGTGTGTGGTGATGATGTCGGTGGTAGAGATAATGTAGCTTATAATAAAATTTATCAGGGTGGTGATGTGGTCGTTGGTGATAATTTTTTTGGAAGGTGGTAATATTAGTTTTTGGTATGGTAGCGGTAGCAGAGTGTTAATGGTGATAAAAATTTTATTGGTGGATTGATAGTGGGGGAAAAGTTCATAATGGTCACTTTAGTAGCGGCGGTAGTTTTATTAATGATGGTAATAGTATTTGTTCTGAAAGAGAAGGTTACGATAGTAATGGATTTGATCGAGGTTTTTGCGGGGATGTTGGCACTATTTGTATTGTTTTGAGTGTTGGGTGGATATTTGTTGTGGAAGATTGAGAAAAATAGAGTGAGGAGGAGAAAGAAAAAGAGACAGAGAAAGGACGAAAGAAAGGAATAAAAAAGGAAGGAAGAAAGAAAGAGATGCTTTGTTTTATCAGTGTATGAAATAAAGGAAATGAGATTTAATATAATTGACGTTGTTTCCGAATGTTAATGTTGTCAAGGAATAACTGAAAGGGCCAGAGAGTAGAAATGAAAGTTGTAGTGAAAAAACTACCGGTCCAGGGTGGGGAGAAAGAGAAACATATGCAACAAATGGATGAGAAGTGTGTGTGTGTGTGGGTGTGTGTGTGAGGGAGAGAGAGAGAGAGACCATAGAGTAGAATCGACAAAGAATGAGAAGGTCAAAGAGTGTGAATGTGATACGAGGCATTATAACAGTAGTGATAGAGATATAGAAGAGTATGAAGTTGGAAACGTGATAAAAGAATTTGGAAGGGAAGATCGAATGTGTAGTAAAACAACACAAGTACAAACATACAAGAGAAAAAAGAAGGGAGGGAAGTGAAAACAATTTGTGGAGAAAGAAATTACAATTATAGATGGAAATATTGAAATGAAGTTGATAAAAGAACTTCATGTACAGTCTTTACAAGAAATATGAATATTTTAAACACAAACCAGACATTAAAATGCTGTTATCCAAATATTCTTATGTTAGTAAAGAGAAGGTGTAGAAATTATTGGTGGAAAACAAGAGAATTTATAATGATTCCATATTGTGGAGGTGAGAAGAAGATATTTTGAGATTTACGCCTGCATAAAGATTTTCGAATTAATAAAGTAACAAGCAAATAACGATTAATACAATAGGCAAAGATATGTTGGTACATGTGAGTAATTTACGGAAAAGGAGGAAAAGTGAGGAGAGAATAAATGAATAGTAGATTGTATGTTTACATCATAAATGTAATATGTTTCTTTATTGGACACACAGGGCTGAAGACAGAGGGCACAACATACAAAGTAGAGATTTTCTTTTTGGAAGAAGAGAAAAAAAGTGGGTCGAATTTCGATCAAAATAGATCGTGGAAAAAAAATATGCCGATCAATAGGGATCATGTATCACAGAAATGTAAAAAGGGAAAACAGATTAGGTTTATCCGAGGAAAGAAAAGTCTACGGAAAAGACCACGGAAAAGACCTTGGACGATAATGTCATGCAAAAAACACATTACAGTATGTGAATCTCTTTTTCCTTTCTTTTTTAGATTCATAGGATTATGCTCAAGCTGGCTCCGTCATTCACACGTGCCATCCTTGCTACATCTTTTTTTTAAACATTCTCTAGACAAAACTTCCCTCTCTGCTCTCACCTTCCTCTTCAAGTGACACTTGAAGAAGTTGATGAGAGATTGGCCAGAGAAGAAAGTGTTTGCCTCTAGACCTTTCAGACGCGTCCACCATACGCATTATTTTTCCATATCCGCAAGATGAACATGGCTCTTCATTCCCGTTTCAAGGAAGGAGGCGCGAAAATATTCACGATCGAGTCGTTGATGAACCGACTCGTCCCACACGCGATAGCAGTCATTTGACATAGGCCCACAGGTCGGAAATGGTTGGACACTGTACAAGTGCGTGCAGGACGGTTTCGTCGCTCTGACCGCATCTCGGGCAGGTCGGCCCCGCGTTTCTCGACCCATGCCTGTAGAGCTTATCCCGAACGGGTAGCGTTTCTCGATAAGCACTGCCAGGCCAGGGATCTCTGAAAGTTGTCCATAGGTTCCGGCTCGAAAGCCGCGTTGAACAGACGGGTCAGGTATTCCTCGTTGACACCCAGGTTCGTCCCATGATTGTCGTCGTACCTCCCATCCACTAATCCCCTATAGAATGCTTTGGTTGTGTTGAAGACGCTCAAGGTCGACCCGGGACGGCAAAGTTGCTTGAGAGCAACGCGACACTCGCGGTGCCATTCGCCCTTCCTCAGCCTCTTTTTGATCCACGACTGTAGTTCTATCATGAAGACGAGCTGTGGGAAAGCGCGCCTCACAAACGGTAACCACATCTATTCACCGTCGTCTACGTTGAGCCAGAGATTTCACAGTCTCAGGGTGTGTCTGCGCATCCACAAGAAGCGGAAGCGGATGCGTTCTAGTTTGGTGATGGTAGGGTCGGGACAAGGCACGACGGTCAGGCGATAGTAGATGACGGAAGCGATGTACGTGTTCGCCACCTCCGCCCGACCATTTAGAGACAGCTTCCTCTCGGCCCATTGCAGGCGAGAGTGACCACCCTACTCGTTATCTCGTTCTAGTTTTTCTCCGTTTGGAGGTCCGTACTAAACCAGACCCCGAGCAACTCGACCGGACCGTCGGTCCGGCATCCCACAACGGAGGCGCTGGTGGAGGGCATGGGCTTGCTTCTCCAGGTGCCGAGCCGCAAGCCCACTAAGTTTTCCCGGTTGATTTTCGCTCCTGTTACCGCTTCGTATTATTTCAATGTCTCGCCGACCAGCTCGATGTTCTTCTGGCTAGACACTACGATGGTGCCGTCGTCCGCGTATGCAGACACGCTCGTCCCACACCTCAATTCTCGTGGGATGCCCCTCGGCGTTGCCACTTTCCACAGTAGTGGCTCGATAGTCAATACGTATAGAAGCGACTAGAGGGGGCATCCCTGACGGAACGAACGTGCAATGTCGAAGGGTCTCGATAGATGTCTATTTACACGAATTAGCGAACAGATGACTCTGTACAAAGCAGAAGACGGGACCGAAGCCAGCCGCTATGTGGACAGTTTCACAAACGCCAAGTAAGGCGGTGAGCTGGCAGAATCTTTAGCACACCGAGTAAAATACTTAGCGGTATTTCGCCCGTCATTACGTTCTGAGTTGAAATTCCGGTGAGGTCGACTGTGCCTTTCATCCTTTTCGGGTCAGTAAAATAAGTACTAGTTGAGCACTCGGGTCGATATAATAGATCTACATCCTCCCCTGAAATTACTGGTCAAAATTTGAAATCAGTATTATAAATGCCTAGTCGCTTGTTATGTTCCGTTTTGTTTGTTTCTTCTAGTTTGCTTTGAGATTTACAATTAAAGATGCATTGCTGAGTATACTGTATTTGAATGAAGTGAGTAGTTGCTCGTAGACAGTATAATACCCAATCAACAGTTTGGCAAAAAAAAAGGTCAAGCTTTTCAAAGCAATAAACCAATATTTGGGTCAAGTTTCGTTCTTGCTAAATCATTTCTATCAATTTATCTTATGATTAGAAATTCATAAGATTTCAGGTGATTGTTCCATGGAAATTTGAATTAAATATTGATATTCTGTTTATGTGCATATTTGCAATGGTTTACTTGTTTCTTTTGGTAGCGATCTCCGATTTCTTTACAAATTCAAAAGCTGAAGTAATTTGTTTACGTAATAAACATTTTGATATATTACGAAGACAATTTCACTAAACTACTACCTTTATTCTGTTTTCTAATAAATCCAGCCTCACTACATTTCTCGTTCTCTGCGATCATGCACAAAGAAAAATTGTATCAAAAGTGGCAGTAATCGGTCCACGAACTGAAGACGTAAACAATGAATGCAACAAAGGAAGAGGGAAACCTACGAAGAAGCTTTGCAGAATTAGGACTTTTCGAATAGATAACACGTCATTTAAATCAAAGGGAATGACAAGTTTTCAGTCACTTTCAACCGCGAGAAGACGTGATCATTACACAATATGTATTGGAGAGAATAAATAATGTATGTTGTTGGCACTCCGTCGCTTACGACGTCGAGGATTCCAGTTGATCCGATCAACGGAACAGCCTGCTCGTGAAATTAACGTGCAAGTGGCTGAGCACTCTACAGACACGTGTACCCTTAACGTAGTTCTCGGGAATATTCAGCGTGAGACAGTGTGACAAGGCTGACCCTTTGAATTACAGGCACAACAGAAACAGGAAGTAAGAGCGAGAGAAATTTGTGGTGAAAGACTACAGAAGGGTTCGCCACCATCCCCTGCTGGAGCCTCGTGGAATTTTAGGTGTTTTCGCTCAATAAACACTCACAACGCCCGGTCTGGGAATCGAAACCGCGATCCTATGACTGCGAGTCGTGCTGCCCTAACCACTGGGCCATTGCTCCTCAACTTAAGTAATGTAAAATAACAAGAAACAGAATAAACTTAACCCAAAGATTCTCGATGAAGAACAACATGAATATAATTCAAGGCTGCAAAAAGATGATGGCTATATAAAAGAGTTCAAAATATAAAAAAAATGTACAAAGCCCACAAAATATGGATGCCAATTCACAGAAATTGTTATAAGTTTCATATTGTCTACCAATTTAAATAAGGTATTATGAACAAAAGACCAACAAATGAGAACAATATTGAAAAAAAGATAATGAAGTAAAAAATATTGTAGTGATATAGCTGTATGCAGAAATATTTGAGAAATCTATCAGCGATAGTCTTTTCTCATTTGAGTTTCCCGCATGTAGGCATAATCATGTTAGCTACTGGAAGAGAAACACTACCGCGACTGCGTAATGTAATGAGTAAACCTCGAAATTTCGATTACGGATACTTCAAATACAATATTATGTCGTACAAGCCTGCATGTGTATTTACTCCACTTAAATCTCAGATATCCAATAATCTTGGTTGTAGTTTATATGGATTTCGCTTTGGTGATCAAATCTATAAACGTGTGAGTAATATACATCTTATTCGATGACCATATCAACGACTTTCTCAACGGTATGCAGATAAATAAGAGCAAACCGCGTTTATACATTCGTGTTTAAAATACTACGCAAAATATTTTAGATGTAAGAACTTAACACGCAACAGAACATACTATTCCGAATTTAGTAGTAAATATATTATTGAAGGGAGTTCGAAAGAATGTTTGAATACATTATATTTTACCGATTTTGGATTAAGTGTCAATGATTTTTAGCAAAACATTTACTGAAAGAAATTTTTAATGAGCTTAATGCCGCATTCGAATTCACGAAAATACTTTTGATACCAATTCAATCATAGTAATTTCAAACTTTGATCCAGTGGTTTATGCATTAGGTGTCCCTGTGGGAAATTAGGATGAGAAACAAAGATAAGAATATAGATATCAGTAAAATGAATAAGTTCCATATCTGTGCTGTTGAAAATATTCCAGCCATGAGCTATCGATAATCATCATTTGACGTCTTACAGAAAGTACGGTTATTTTCCATCACAGATTCAAGTATCGCCATAGATCTCATTGTGGTATATAAATCTCCAAGCCGGATGTATTTACCACTAGTGATATGTAAATAAAGCTTTTCTATTTTCCTTTAGACAGACCAAATTTTATGGTTAGAAAGTTATCGATAAAATTCAAGGTTATCGTTGAAAGTTAATGCTTTGAAACATGTCTAATAATATTACTACCCTATCGAATTCCAGGAATGGATATTACTCCATACTAATATTCTGATCCTCTTGGACAAAGAAGAAGCATTTAATGACCCCCCCCCCCCCCCCAAGAAATTGTGGATGTCTCCGCTGAAATACTTAATATATTATGCAAGCAAAAGATAAAATTTCAGCAATGCATATTTTTCAGTTCCAGTAATCATTTAAATTCTATATGGATGATCATAAACTTAGCAAATTTACTCATGCAAATGTTCCTGGACACACAGTGTGTTATAGATGACCAAATACTAATGTATAGATTGGAAACAATCCAGTTGACAACAAATAAGTTGTGTAGTAGATGCTAGAATTTTGGAATCAGCTGTCGCATTAATATAGAAATATGTTCTTCCATTAAAGCAGTTAAATATATAAGCGCTATAATAGCATGAATAATCAAACTAAAGAAAATTAAAATGAATAGTGATTTAGTTACGATTGAATATATAAAAATATGCCAAGTATTAGAATACGAAATGTATGATATCACATGAATTTTTACAGATAGATTATTTGAAAAGAATAGAGGTTGTAAACATATATCAGAATCTGTTAATCGAAAATACTCATCTTTATTCAGCATGTACTATTTGTCTATTCCGTACAAATATATTTTTGCTAAGGGAATTAATCTGTCGAAAGATAAGCTTTAAAGTTTCGGTAAATAGTTTCCAAAATATTAATCTGAAAGAATCTAAATGCTTTTGTCTCCAAAAGTTTTACTTGCATATAAAGGGATTATCTACCCTCCGGGTTTACGGAGAGTACAAGTAGCAATGAAATCTAATAAGGAAAGAAGAATGCTACAATAGAAACATGAATGAAAGAGCTTCCTCCGATGAACTTCCTTGCCATAGTGTGCTCGATAAAATATCCGGAAATTATATTAATCAGGGATATATCTTGTGCAAGACAAAAGAAAGATATTTCAAAACTATGAAACATCTACGTAATGCATGGTTTAAAGGGGTTGGCAACATTCAGGTATCTGATCCTTGGACTAACTTATATAATTTCACTTAACAACAAGGCCTAGACAAAATGATAAACTTCAAATATGATTCAGTGGCTTGAGCAATGAACAATATATGAATATTTTATCTGAGAGGTCACATTTGACACGCCTGACCACCAATTTACTGAAAGAACAGGAGAATGAGGGCGGCGAGCTGGCAGAATCGTTAACACGTCGGGCGAAATGCTTAGCAGTATTTCGTCTGCCGTTACGTTCTAAGTTCAAATTCCGCCGAGGTCGACTTTGCCTTTCATCCTTTCGGGGTCGATAAATTAATTACCAGTTACGCACTAGGGTCGATGTAATCGAATTAATCCCTTTGTCTATCCTTGTTTGTCACCTGTATATTTAGCCCCTTGTGGGCAATAAAGAAATTAGAATAGGAGAACGAGGCAAATAGCGTTTGTACAATACATTAAGTGGTTATGAGAGGTAAAGATAATAAAAACTATATTCTCCTTGTAAATACGAAGTTAAGAACTGCTGAGTTACGTGGGCGATCGCCACACTGCAAATTTGTGATACCGAATGCGGATTCGGTAAAACCTTTCAGGAAAATTTCTCCCTCTGAATCTAATCGTATATTCCAGATATTCGTTCTCATAATCGGAAAATGTCTGTTCTATTCTAAAATGTTTCAAAGATGATGAGTATAGCCCAAAATTGAATTATGAGAAATAATGAACCATTTGAATTCTCTATCAGGGTACTCACGAGTACCAAACATTTGCCACATTGCTGATGCTATCACAAATTAGAGCATTATGCCCACATAACAGTAGCAAAGAAGGATGAATTTTTTGCCTTATTTCTTAAATTTACCTTGTTTCTTAACACAATGAATACAAGTATTATCAAAATACATTATCCTGTGGTTGTCGAAAACATATAACGAGGAAATATATTTTAAATTTAACGATGTCAGAGGTCGAGAAGAAAAAAATAATTTACACAGACAATAAACGGTACATTATTTCT
Organism: Octopus bimaculoides; assembly: GCF_046866305.1. Taxonomy (NCBI): domain Eukaryota; kingdom Metazoa; phylum Mollusca; class Cephalopoda; order Octopoda; family Octopodidae; genus Octopus; species Octopus bimaculoides. The sequence goes on along the minus strand of NC_142932.1, from coordinate 54,116,446 downwards.
AAATTCAAATATTGTATCATAGTTTCGGTGATATCACAAACTACAAAAGTTGAAAAGTCTAAAAAATACTTATCCTAAAACTGCCTTAAATAAATAATTTCACTTTCGACGGGTGCTACGCTTGTATATGTTATAAAGATGTATAAAGTTAGATAGATGATTCCAGTTTAATTATAGATAGCTTCAAGAAAATGCGCTAAAATATTTCCAGTTGTCTTCACTCATAGATTAAACTAAATATTGAAGATTTAGGCAATTTTTGTAGTAATCCCATTTGATAGTGCAACTAAGATGCAGTCTTTTGGAACGTGTAAATACAAGAAAGTATGTAGAATCAAAATGTGTTAAAATACTTTGCTTTAGAGAAATCATTTAAGGCGATATCATAGGAAGTTTAGATGTTTCACTATCACCGTATCAACATCTTTAATATCAGTTCTTACATTTACACGTAGCACATGTTTTAGTGGATTGAGTGTGTGGATTACATCGACGTATCTCAGCACTTTATTATGATTTTAATTTATCGACAATAGATGGGTGAATTGCACACTTAAACTTAACGTAACAAAATGCTGCAATACATTTTTTGTGGTCACTAAATATTCTGTTTATTCCTTACAATTCTCAAATCTGCAACTAATATTACAATGAAGTAGTTCTTACAATATTTAATAATTATTAGGACGGTTGATAAATAGAATCCATACAGTTTTAGATTAATACATTACAGTATACAATAACATTCAATATAAAAATCCAAATTGAGTTTTACTAAACATCTGTTTGAATTATATGTAGCCAAGATCCTCGTTGTCGTTTTTGTTGTTTAAACTTACATTATTCTTGATCGAGTAGACTTTTCAGCTGTGATCATTTCATCTACTTTGTGTATCAGTAAATACCTTTTACAGTAAGTGCTTAAATTCTTTTTAAAGAAATAAGATACATGTTGAGGGACGCTATCTACAATTCATAGCAGATACTTTACTCAAAATATGAATTAATAATAAACGCTAATCAATTTAATTGCTGTACACTTCCCTTACGTAATTTTGATTTACTGTTAATATAATAACTTAATGTTAACGGTTCATGTAAAATAAGTATGGGAATTGGAATTAGAATTGGAATTGCCAAGACTGGGATTCTAGAATATAAGTGAAAATTTGCCTAGCTTCTTTGAAATGAAGAAACATTTCTGCTAGCATCAGTTCTCAATTCTACCGACAGCCCAAAATTACTACCTGGTTGCTTTGAATTCTAACCTGGTTTTATATGAAATTATGTTTATAATATATAATTACAAAAATGCACCAAAATGTGGAATACTTCAACCCATGTACGAATTAAACTGTAATATCGAACAAATAGATACTCTGATTTATTATTGTCAGACAGATGATTAACTGATGGTATCTTAAGGATGGGTTTGCGCATATGTAACCTCGGATCATCGTCGTCGCCATCATCGTCGTCGCCATCATCGTCGTCGCCATCATCGTCGTCGCCATCATCGTCGTCGCCATCATCGTCGTCGCCATCATCGTCATCATCATCATCATCATCATCATCATCATCATCATCATCATCATCATCATCATCATCGCCATCGTCATCGTCATCGTCCTCCTCCTCCTCCTCCTCATCATCATCATTATCATCATCATCTATCAACCGCAACAACCATCTTCGTTGCTCCAACTGATAACAGCGCCAATAATCTTCTACAATCAACAGCGAACCCAAGTCATCAGGAAACCACGTCCTAATATAGAGCTAGCAGAGATTTTACTAAACATTCTGGAGGCTGCACATAGATATCGATAGTTTTCTAACCGATGTTTTGTCGAACACCAGTATTTTGTTTTCCTCAAAAATGCATTTGGCCTGTCTAGTATTAATACACCTAGTTGCTACATGTCACACTGTATATTAGCCACCCTTGATGAACATTGATAGCATACCTGGCATAGTATAAAACTAGTGATATATGTTTGAATCTGCACCGTTGAGATAACTAATATCCAGTAAACAGAACTGGGTTGTTGGTATTTCAACGATGGGAAGAAGCAATGGTAGTTTAAGAAATATGAACATATTTTAGCTAAACCGCCATTACAAATGTGGTACTTCGGTTTTACGAATGTTTTATGACCTTGCATATGAGAACTGCAACAGCACACATTAAAAAACTTTGATAATAATATTTGCTTCTTCTCACTTAGTTACATTGTAAGCTTGTCGACGTCATTTTCTCGCCATCAAACCTAGTAGATTTCTTAGGGTTGATCTTCATTATAAACTTAGTTGGCAAAATGTAAAGTAAAAGATTCACTTTAAATTCAAGTACTGTGAAGGAAAAGTAATCGCGACATTAAGTCGTACATTATAGGTTAAATCACTAACGACTGATACAGAAGTAGTTATATAGGCGTTTCAAGTATGCTTCTACTGAGACATATTTAAAACATTTATATCAGATTAGCTGAAGTTTTTATAGTTATAGCACATCGATACTCTGGTGGTTCTCATTTTTGTATATATAACTTTCTGTAACTTAGATATGATTTTTGTTGTAGTAAAATATGTTTTCCCATAATAGATTCAATATCAATATTGGTCGTATTATAATCTAAGATATGTGAGCAATGCCCAAATGTGGTGTGTATAACATACGGCATAGGAATTGTTTCTCCCTGGCGTAAAAGAAATATTTCACTAGATCATACTAAATTGTAAGTCATAAACACTAACACATCGAAACTCACCAAGAATATAAATTGAAATTAAGTCACACTCACGTTTTAAAGCTAAAATATCCGCGATTATTTTGCTTATTGGCAAAGACATATTCAAAATTATGAAGAGAAGAAAAAAAACATATATTCACAAATACATGAATTTAGACGCTTAGATTCCGACACGTATCACAAAATAATACCGTTAATACAATTCTATATATATTTACATACATACACAGACAGGCACATACGTGATCTATTTATCGCTTTCATTTGTTTTTCTGTCAGATTCATTGCTTTATATATATATCCTTAATATATTTTATAGATAGATATTTCTCATCATCAAAAGGTCAAGTAAGAGACTCTGTTTACGTGCTCTAATGTTATAAATAAGTGACAACCCGAATAATTATAGGAAAGCGACTCCAAGAGCAATAACATGATCGTCAACAAGAATAGTATCACGAATAAAAACAAGAACGATTATAACAACAGCAACAATATCAACAAGAACAACAGCAGCAACAGCAAGTGCAGCAGCAGCGACAAAAACAACAATAGATAATAATAATAATAATAATAATAATAATAATAATAATAATAATAATAATAATAATAATAATAATAATAATAATAATGATAATAATAATAATAATATTAAAATAGACAGGAAAACAAGAAAAATAATGACAAGATATAGGATGCACCACCCAAAATCTGACATAGAAAGGCTATATATACAACGCACAGAAGGTGGCAGGGGTCTTATACAGCTAGAAAACTATTATAAAATAACCACCATAGGACTGCAAAAATACCTACTCCAGAAGCAAGGGAAACTAATACAAATAGCCACAAAACACGAGCAAAACAAAAAGCTGTTTTCAGTATTTAAGGAAGCTGACAAATACAAACAAGAAATCAATCTACCTAAC
>NC_142932.1:54082764-54107764 GCF_046866305.1 Octopus bimaculoides | reverse complement strand
AAGCGGTGAGATTCGAATAAACAGCTACTTACTATGTATATCTTTCTTGAATATAGATTCATGTTGCTCGTAGTAATCTGCAAAGGATAGTTGTTAAACAGAGAATAGCTGTTTTTCTTTAAAACTTTTAACCGCTGGTTGTTGAGCTGAGGTCTTGTGGTTATCTCCTTGAAAGAATTAATGGAGCAAATCGACCCTAGTACTTATTATTTGTATTTTATGTCTGGTACTTATTCTAGGGGTCATTTTGTCGAACGGAGAGCTTAAGCGGGCATAAAGAACCCAACACCGTTTGTTAAACGGTGATGAAGGACAGACACATGCAAAACGATAGACACAATTATACACACACATGCACACGCACACACATGCACGCACACTCACACGCACACACACTCACTCACCCACATAAGACATAACTTCATAGTTTCCGTCACAAGGCCTTCCTCATTCTGGTGTTTTAGTGGAAAATACTTGCTCAAAATGCCGCGTAGTGTAACTGAACTGAAAATCACAAGCTTTCTAACCACACAGCCATGCCTTTCTTGTCACGCTAATTGAGGTCCACTGTAATCTACTGACAGCGACTGAAATTGGATAAAACTCTCATATCAATCCCCTGTGTTAAGTTCTATACGCTTGAATGGATTCTGCAGTTAGAATCAATAATTAAATTCAGAGACTTGATGGTAGAAGTGAGTGGGATAAAACTTTCTTGAGAGAGAGAGAGAGAGAGAGAGAGAGAGAGAGAGAGAGAGAGAGAGAGAGAGAGAGAGTGAGAGAGAGAGAGAGTGAGAGAGAGAGAGAGAGAGAGAGAGAGAGAGAGAGAGAGAGAGAGAGAGAGAATGTTCGTCCTGGTATTAGCTTTAGCAAACATTCCAAAAAATAGTAGAAATTTATATTTCAGGAAATAAATTTAAGCATATTTAGGATAGCATATGGGAGAAGATACCTGGAAAATATGTGAAAGCACATTATTAAAATACAAAAAATATCTTCTGTACACCATACATCGGATATGAATAACAGTTTCTGGGAGTGTTTAGGAGAATTGCATATACATACATACATACATGCATACATACAATCGCACACACGCACGTACACTCGCGCACACACACTCACACACACACATACATACATATACATATATGCAAAAAATCATGCATATACAACTGGAAATCTCCACAAAAATAGTAATGTCGACAGGTTCTACTTAAAAAGGAGGTATAAACTTGAAGTCAATGCAGACAGTCTTCGAAGGTGGTATCGTCTCTTTCAGACAGCTGTTCATAAACGACACTATTAACTATAAATAAATTAAGTTAATGCTAAAAGGGAAGAGAACAATATGCTACGTGTCGGCAGCAAGCTACCCAGGAATCTCTTCTTAACAACCTTAAACAGCCGGACTAACACACCCGTAAGAAAACATGGATGTGAAACTTCCAGTATATGTATGGGTATATCCCCTGAAGACATGAAGAAAACTGTAATATCGACATGAAGCGTGGTATGACTTGGTCTCGCTACTGCTACCTTGTATCACACTTCGTAGGCTATCCATTTGCAGCCCAATACAGGAATTGGCTACGAAATACCAAATAAAACGAAAGAGATAGTGAAGACCTTGGAGCCTCAAGATGCAACCGAAAATGTAGTTTATGTCATATTTTTGTGGAAGAAATCACGGCTGACCATAATTGCTATCAGGGTATTACATCCCTGTTGCGACACTGTCGCAAAAACACTATACACAATGCCACTGGGGAAAAAACTGTCTCGGAATAAATATTTAGAATCTTACTGTTATTGAATATGCACACAAAAACAAATACTAGGACCACTAGTGGAACGTTTCCTTCAAAACAGCTGCCAGTTATAAACATGACAAACCGAATAATATTGTTTGGATCAGACAAGAAATGTATGCGCAGTCATAGGCGTCAATTGTGCTGCTGATGTGAATATCTCTTTGAAAATCAACGAGAAAGAGGGTAACTATGGTTAAATTCTTCGAAACCACCATCTTCTATATCCAGATTATAAATTAACATTTATACCAATAATAATATAATGATTGGTGCACTTGATTTTGTGAATAAATGCCTAATTGATAATCTGTGTCTTCAGAAAAAGGAATCAACCAACTAAAAACAATCTGTTAATTGAATAGTAAAAACATGCAAAACATTTCTTAAGTTTAAAATCTGATATTGTAGATCCATTAGTCAACGCCGTCAGTCGGAAAAAGAATTTAGATTATTAAGAACATAAGAGAAAATACATACATATATTGCTTTTACAGGCAGTTCATAGAATCAATAGTGTATCAGTTTGTTCTATGAATTTCCACATGCTTTAGTGTTTCGTCAGCGCGTTATTTATCCCTACCACACTGTATCTTTTATATAAACTATCAACTATTTGAATATTTCGCATTTTGAAAGTTTTCTTCATTCATCTCAGATATTTTTATTTAAGCATTAACTACGTCCCTTGAATTAAGTATTCTTAACTTTAAATTATCCATCGAACATGTGTAATGCACTATTTTGACTCATATTTTAATCAGTGTGCAAACTTCTGTTGACAACGATCAGTTAATCAGTTTGTTCTGTTCGTAGGTTATTTTGAATTTCAGTGAAATGTTAATGTATTCCACATATCTTTTCATCTAAGTAATAAGTAAGTATCAGCTGGAATAGCATCACCTGAATCTTTTTATAATGGGTGTTATGTCTGTCTGTCTGACTATCTCTCTGTCTGTCTGTCCGTCTCTCCGTCTATTTGTCTGTTCCCTCTTCATGGCCCAATGGCTAGACCAATGGTCACGATGTTTTTCGGGATTACTAAGGAGGTAATCAGGAAGGTTTTTAGCGAAAACATTGTGAAAAAGTGTGATTATTTAGTGGATATTGAGGTTCGGATTAATAAATCACCTTTAATTTTTTCTTTTTTGTTTTGTTAAAATTCTGGCAAGGAGGATTAACACCGAATTTCCCCTCAATATAGTTCGTGAATTTAGAGGGTTTAGATTTGCGATGGGCAGATTTGCTATATTACTATAATGGGCATTATGTGCGTCTGTCTGTCCGTCTGTCTGTCCGTCTGTCTGTCCGTCTCTTTTCACGGCCAGACAGCTGGACTAATGGTTGCGATATTTTAAGGGATTACAAAGACGGTCGCCAGTAAGGGTTTTAGCATTAAAAACTCAGAAAGTAAGACAATTTCGTGGATATTGATTTTTGAATTGATAAGCCACCTTCACATTTCTATTAAAAATTCATCGACAACGAGTAACTCCGGATCTTCATCGTATAGTTCCTGGGCCTATCGTAGATACGATGGGGTCACGAGAACGGTTAATAGCGAGAATAAAATGGAAAAGGTGTGCGTCAGTATATAGTGTGTATGATTATTTAGTGGTTATTGAAGTATGTCAGTCTCAAGCAGGATTCGAAAAAGCTAATCGAAGCGCCTGGTGTTTACTTCTCAGTTTCGTGAGTCAAAATAACTCATGGTACCAGAACATCCAGATACTATTCGCACAGAACAGTGAGAGGTAAGTTTCAGTTTGATTTTTTTCAAACCTTATGACTCCGATCGCGCATTCACAGCAAACAAAGCACAGGGTTAGACTTTAGATTGTGAAGCTTATTTTACCCAGTCCGATGTTTACACATGACCAGTTATACGTCGCTATGTGTGGAGCAACAGACTCCAGTAGTTAGAAAATATCGTCTACAAAGAAGTTTTGTAATCATATTGGTATTATCGAAAGGAATATAATTCAAATTTAAATAAGGAAATTTGTGAACTTTGAATGTATAAGAATATAGGCAAGCGTAAAATGGTGTAAACAGCTAAAATAATAGTATATCTAAATAACATTTTTTTCTTAAAACTTTTTATGTAATGGTCAAAGGAAGGTCTGGCTTTCGTTAGGAGTGGTCTATATAATAATTCATGATATAGAGGCTAGGAGCCTATTTCAGTTCAGGAGTGAATCGTCATGTTACTTAGTCGCAAACACGTCATATAGCTGCAATAGAATGCTGTATCGCCAACAATAATGTGATTTCTCTAAGACATCACTCAGTAATCTGTCAAGTCTATTTACACATTTCTCAATAGATACTGTTGTTATGACGTCCCTCCCTTATGTTATGCCTCCTTCATAGATGGGTAGATTTGCGAGTAATTTTACTCGACATACTTTATAACATGCACTGCGTAAGTTTAATTTTTCCATCCGTAATCACCCACGAGGTATACATGTATATATCCAAACATAAGAAAAAATTATTTCTTTATGTATGGCAGTATATATGCACGTTCCAGTTTGCTGGTTACAAATTCAAACTGGTAGTTATTATTTGACAAATTGGCCAATGATTTTATTTCGGTGCCAGTATTACACATCTTTTACTTCCAAGAAAGAACCGTTTTGAATCAAATATTTTTTTCCCATATAAAATACTTAAGTGCTACGTTTTTCTTTTGCTTTCTCATACTGCTTAATATATTATGAGAGATAATGTGGAATTTACGCGTTACATTTGTTTATTCAATTTATATTTATCTATTATTTGTATTTCCTTTTGGCGCAACTGAACGAGACTCAAATGAAACTATATTTTGAATTGATTGTACACAACACTTCTGATTTAATCAACGTCTTTCGTTGACGGGATTGTCAGATCTTCGTAAGGCAATTTATCCAAAATAATGTGAATTCATGTGAATGTATTTGTTTTAGGTATTAATAAACCTGAGCAGGTCAGAATTTGTTGTAACTGGGTATGTATGTATGTATGTATGTATGTATGTATGTATGTATGTATGTATGTATGTATGTGTGTGCATGTGTGAGTACACGCGCATATACATAAATAAATATATAGATATAGATGTATATACACACATGTGCACATATATATATATATATATACACAGAACACACACACACATACACACACACACACACACACACACACACACACACATATATATATATATATATACATACATACATATATATACATATATACGTATATATTATGTAATATATAATATATAATGAAAGAAAAGGGATGTTTATGCATTTGAAGTGCCTAAATGAAATCTGAATAAGATTAATACGATATAAGCTATTATATTATCTCTATAATTCAATTGAAAACAACCCTTACTAATATTATAGAAATTTCTCAAAACAGGCAAATCATTCATATTCCAATAGTTACATAACTATTCAATCGAAGACGTATATTACTTCTTAATTGAAAGTGACCAATTGGCGGAATCGTTAGAGTGTCTGATACAATGCCACGCCAAATTCTTTCCGACTCTTTGTGTATCGAGTCTAAATCCCAGCGAGGAAAAGTTTCGCTTCATGTATTTGGAGTCGATAAGTGAAGTACCAGCCCAATGTTAGATTTGATTTTTCTCTCTTTCAATCTGGATTGTATGTGTGTTTATAAGTCTGTCCGTTGTTACGCAGAATCACGCTGATTCGGCCGGAAATTACGGATATGTATACAATTCTTTGTAGAAGACTTGATGATTTTTCAATCTCATTATGTATCCACTGTAACGTTTCCTGTATGAAAGGGGTGACTTTTAGGGGTGGGGTAGGCTTTTCCTCAGTCACCATCTCATAGTTATATCTTATGTACATAATAAATACATGTCTGTAAATACGGTTGTTAGCATCAGTAGAACTTACTGGTACTCAGTTCTATTCATGGTTGCTATAACAATGGAATATTACGCCCCATCATAACAAAACAATGTTCTGTATCTGTAGAGTCGCTTTGAAAGCTAGAAATTAAACAGTTTTGTCAGATTATGTACTATACTTTTAGCGAAAGCTAATCAGATTTAATATTCACGCCCATTGTACAATGTATGTTGATAAAAACAGTTTTGTCTGTACTGCAATGCCCTTTATCATGTCATCTCGATCAGGACTAAGTTAAGTCAAAAAGTATAATGGTCATGCTGTGGATGATATATTTCCAAAACCTTTTGCCTCTCCAAAAAATTTGAAATCATTTCCAGTTAGAGGTACATGAAAAGTTATAAATATCAGGGAAATCATGAAATTCTATCGGAAGTGAATATGAAATACAAAGGACATTTGGCCTCGATAACTCACAAGAGAGACTGCTTAACAGCTTATAGTATCCACTACTAAACTTTGTTTTGTGGATTAAAATTTTCAAGAAAGATTTGAACTAACAGCAATAGTAGATCCCAAATAAATATACTAGCGACTCTGGAAAATAAACTCAAAAAGCCCCATCCCAGTAGTACAAAGAGTAGTTATTTAGTGTTTGTGTTACAGTAAAACCCATATTTCTTTATTATTAGAAGGAGGATTTTGCCTATTTCAGTTTCATATTCAGCTTTCCAGTTTCTGGGAAATCAAATAGCATTGAAATAAGTGAAGTTGATATAATGATTCTTTGAATATTTCCAGTTTCGATGTCATAAGGAACCTCGTTTCGCCGCTTGTGCTTGAAATCGTACTCTTTCGATCATTACCTAAAATAGAAGGCAATAAGTGAGCATAGATACGATAGCTGAGCTAGAGTAACACGGAGATCGGATTATCACAGCATGTCGAGGATCTACGTCTCTGCATTGGGGTGTAATAGCTCCGTTGCTACGAGTATAAAATTTGAATATCACAAGGAAAGAGTCAGAAGATGGATTCATCATACCGAGCCAACTGGTAGGAGATCTAGGGGCAAACCAAGAACGAAATGTTTGGATAATATTCATATTCACAGTTAGTCATACTTAGGAATCCATCCGGGAACTGTAATAACTGTTGCTTTTTGATAGGCACCCATGGAGGAGGAGCCTGAAGATTCTATGCATACGATCCTCTCAGAAAGAGTATCCGAAGACCATGGCTGGCTAGATGACATACATAGAAATTTTAGAAATCGTTATTTTGTGGCCTGGTGGGTCTTTATATCTCACGCGCGCGCACCCCCCACACGCATTCTTTTAATCTTTTATTCGTTTCAGCCAGGCGTCTGCAGTCATGCTAGAACGTCCTCCAATATGTAATTATGTCTATTCCTATGCTGACTCCGAGCACCATTGTATTTGAGTCACCGATCTACATCAACAGGTTCTATAAAATATATCTTAATCAAGTTATGTTGATTTACTAAACCACATAAATTCTCCCATTAGATGACCTTGTTACATTACATGAAACGCGGAAGGTTATATTATCATCTTAATATTTCACTCTTAAATTAGTATATATTTGCAGCCAATGCTGTGTAAATGATTAACCACTATTCGTACGTTACATTGTAAATTACTATTCATGTTGCATACATACATATATATCTTTCAGTAGTCCAGGAATTTCTTTAGGCCTTTCATTAAATTGACTTTTTGTATATCTGCCTTCCTGATAATGAAGAACAATCATTATTTTTACAGGGAATGCCGGAAATGTTAGAACAAAAAAGGAAATGTTTTGTAACATTTAGTATCAGCTTTCACGATCTCAGTTCAAGTCCATCTGTGTCCAACTTTGCTTTCATTATCCACCACTCGATAATATATGATACTTAAGAAGTATAGGGGTCAATTTTATAGTGCAATTCCTTTGTCCACGTAAATTTACTGAGCTGTGCCGATGTAAGAAATTATTCCTACCCATATTATTTAAATTAACAGTCGGTAGATCAAAAAAATTGTAAGAATGTCGGGTAATTTTTGAAAGTATTTAACCACTATACTTCTAATTTCTCAGTTAACTCAGTCTGTGTTTAATCGCAACAATTTCCATAGTAGATAAATTTATATAGGCGAGAAAAACTTCTGTCATTTTATGCGACGACATTTTTCCAGAAACAAAATGTGTCTTGAATATAAGAAAATGGTAATATCCATGTTAAGTTCGGTTGTACTGGAAGTGTCTTTGAAGGGGTGTGATAGTTAGCTGCTTTCATTTTTTTATCAGTTCAAAAGGGATAAATTTCGTTTTCTACGTTCCTGAGTAAATTAAATAAAAATCTCCCAATTATATGCGTTAACAGCACCGATAGCTCTCCACTAAGTTTGGTGATCTTGCGCCTAATTTGAACATTATTATTTCCCCTGACAGAAAGTTATTGGATGCAAACAAAGTTCTTTTTGCATACTGGGCACATATAACGCTAGTGTCAAATTCACTTTCCAGCATTTTGGAGTTGATGAAATAAGTAACAGTAATATATTTTGGTCGATGTTTGGGGTACACGAAATAATTTTCACCAAGTTGTTACTAGGAATCAGTGTTGTTTCCATTGTTGTTTCGATAAGATTAAGCTTCTGTGTATAAACTAATATATCTGCTTAACTTTCTATATTATATTCCATACTACTAGTGTTATTCACTTCACCGCAATCTAGGTTCAGGTAATTAATATAAAGTAATGGCAGTATTCCAGCTTTTGTATAGTATTTTATGTGCTTGAAGGCGACAGTGAGTATGTGCCTGAATGTGTAACTGCACACATGAACGTAGCAAGAGAACGGATAGGAGAGAAAACATCAGATTATATATCAACTGTTTTGTCTGATTATATTTTTATTCTTTACGTATGATCTTTCTAAATATGCGGTTAATTACTGAGAGAAATATTCTATGTGGTTTTTCTCTGATTATTTTATGGTTTATTACAATTTTCTTATTATTTACTGAATTCCTACTATTATAAAGTCGAACAATGCGTTCATACTCGAAATTCTTCCTGCCGTAAAAGTTGTTCATGTTTGTACGTATGTTTTTTACGACGACTTTGATTGATAGGTTTCCGTTTCAAGGAAAAGATGTATTTATTTATATCAATAATGTTTTCAGCTGTGTTTCAGGCGATATATTGTTATTTGGCCAATATTTTGCTTGACTGATTAATTTCGTTCAGAGTGCCACTTCAAAACTTATCTATGTCTTCAGTATGTTGTTGATTTGTTTGTTTATTACTTTATTATTTCTTGTTTCTATTTGTTTTTACTTCTGTTGTTTGATAAATTGGCTACTAATATTATTTACAAACCCGGTTTTTATATTTACACCTTCATTTCTTTCTTCGAGGAAGCAATTAGGACCAACTAATTTTTCAAATAACTAATATTTAGGCATAAATTATTTTATTAATATGGCCTTGTGATATTTTATGGTCCAGGTTATTGAACCTATGACACGTTTATATGCAGTTCTATTTAAATCCTCATATCCATTTTGCGAGATGCAAGTTACAGCTTGAGGATTCGGAAATCGAATTGAAGTATTCATGGTTCAAATATATAGATTGCTCTGGAAGGTTTCATTGTCATTTCCTAAATCTTCTAGCGTGTATTTCTATAGAATTAAACAAATAGCATTAAATTGTCTCTAAGCTTTACAATTGTATTATTTATTTCGACGTGCATAACTTCATTCTTGCAAATTTTCAGTTTCGCTACTATTCTACCCCGTGTACGTAATTTCTCTTTGTGTAACATGCATTCTATATTTCATTTTGCATTCATACTTCTACTTAATCGCGTTGTGTTCAAGTTTATTGTGTGCTTTCTAAATTACTAAATTGATCTTATAATTCTATAAAATTAATCGTACAGGTTTGGAAACTTTTGGTGGGTATAAAACAACCATTTGGCAAAATTGTGAATTGTGATGTGGAATATTGCATTATGTTATACATACACCTGTTCTTGACTCTGCTCTTGTGAACGCTATTATGGTATATAAAACGATTTTGACCAGCAAACGTTTGCCTCAGCAACATGACGTACATGAGTTGCAAGAATGTCTTGCTGTCATAGAGAAGAAGAAGAGAAGTTAAACAGTGTGTATTTTGGAAGATAATTTATAGTTATACGTTCATATTTAGAAATCATTATTCAGAAAATACCTCTAACAGACTATCGACTTCTAAGTTGATAGTCCGTTATGCAGAACACGCATTAGAATCCTGCTCCAATATACATGATTATAATTATTATAGAGCTGAAAACGTGTTCATACTCGAATGTCTTCCTCTCTATATAAGAAAAAAAAACATGATTATAATGTAGAGCAAACGTTCACTAAAAGTTTAAGAATAATAACAACTCGTCTTCTTTAAGAAGTTTCCCCAACAAACACTAGATTCTCTAACTCACAAATAGCCTTCGTGTTATTTTATGGGTTGCGTTATTGATCCTATGGCAGTTACATAAACAATTATATTTGAAAAATAATATTGACATAAAAAAACCACAACTCTCTACTACTACTACTACTACTACTACTACTACTACTACTACTACTACTACTACTACTGCTGCTGCTGCTGCTGCTGCCACTACTACAACTACTACTACTACTACTACTACTACTACTACTACTACTACTACTACTACTACTACTACTACTAATTTGTATCACCTCCTGCATTCACCTACACATGAACACTCAACATGTAGAAATAAAGAATAACGTCCCAACAAGCAACATATTACTAAATTAAAATGGAAGCTGAATTGAAGATCTTCGGTGTGTTCTGAACGGAAACGACGAATGACGTCAGACAAATTTGTAATAAATGTCTAATGTTGCGCTGCACCTGGAAGTCTTTCTTGGGAGTATGGCTATTATTGATCACTTACCATCTAAATTAGGAATGGTCTGTGGCTAAGCAACTGCAGGAACCTCCATCCACAGTTAGTTAATGAATAAATTCATAAACTGGAAATTGAGGTGAAAGTTGCTTCCACGCGATTGAAACATTCTAGAATTAGTTTTCTTAAAGATATAAACCAACCATGGAGAAGACAGAACAAATGAAATGAGCCGCTCTATCTTCTGTGGTAAAAGAATAAGAAAAAAATTCTTAGCACTCGATATGTCTGAAAATGACTGATAATTGGTAGCAAAGATGATTCAGATTACTCATCTCTGTGTAACGCTGGTTAGGGTTATCGAAGTGTACAAAGCAAAATCAATTTTAATATTATAAATAAAATCTAATATTAAAAAGTACCTTTCATGCTCAACTATAAAAATATCCGCTATTGCCTGTGATGGATGTACATTACGATAAATCAACAACGCTACTGGAATACAGTAAAACAGCTTTTATGGGAAAATACAAAAGGAAAAAATCAATGATAGCTTCTAAAATTCACATTTCGCTTAAAAGATAATTTCCTCATTCAAAAGACGGATTTGTCTTCACCTTTTATTTAAAATACAGCTACGAGTGCAAGTCAAATTATCCGTTCTTCCGCCAAAACTTTCTTAACGTTGGCTGCACTGCTTTCAATGGTCCCAATATTAAAAACGCTAATCTTGTGATTATGTAACCGGACGTTGACCTTGATCGCTCGTTTTTTTATGGTACAGAATAAACATAGTCGCTACACTGACAGCGTGTAGAAGGAAGAACAGAGATTAGATCAGTTATCCGATTCCTTTAATCTGAAGACGTGTGTGGAGGCTAAAATTAATCGCACGCATTTAGTACAAACAGCGACAGCGCTGGAGCTCGAAGAAATAACTGTGAGTAGATTACGAAGTTTAAAAACAGAGGGATACACGTGAAGCAAAAATAGGGAATGCCCATCAACTCGCAACATTGACGTGAAGATCATACAACCTCAAATGATGGTTCTGTAAGACTGACGACACCTAACTATCGACGACGTGGCCTGTTCTCTACAAATTAGTCATAATTATGCATACGAAATCATCCACAACAAACTTCACTTCCATGAAGTCTGTGCGAGGTGGGTGCCAAAAGTGCTGACCGACGCGCATAAGCACAGTCGTGGGGCGATTTGACAATGCTTACTCGACCGGTACAAGGAAGACGGTGAAGGTTTTTGTGGAGACGACAACCACAGGAAATGGAAGCTGTACCTGTCACTTTCATCCAAAATCCAAGAGTATGGTATGGAAACGCCTGGAATCGTAAGCGAAAAATAAATTTAAGACTTGAACTTACGCAGAAAATGACACTCTTATGGTTTTTGTGAGTCAAAAGCGTCTATAATCAAACATTACTTGGAAGAGAGGCTTGCAGTTATCAGTAGAGGCTACAGCGAATGATGACCAACAAACTGAAACCATGAATTTGCACCAATAACCGGAGTTTATTGTCACAGCAAGTGTTAATGTTGCACGTCCACTACGGCCACACACATCCCTTGCAAAACAGGTTTTCATGTTGCTGTAACACTCCCCGTAAAATATAGATCTCGTTTCATCCAACTGTCACATCTTTCAACCGCACGAACATCCGTTACGTGTTCGTAATTTAGTTACGGACAATGAAACGCAGGAAGCGGTGTATAAATAGCTGTGCAATCAGCTGAAAACCCATTTTCTTCGGTGGAATAGGCAAACGTCTGGACTGCTACAAGTAGTGCATCCCAAAATAAGAGACTCTGTTGCAAAACCATGTCATTGTACAATCCAGTTTTTTCTTTTATTAAATTACAGAAACATATGTGCGCACATTGTTTTTTTGTGTATGTATATATATATATATATATATATATATATATATATATATATATATATATATATATATATATATATATATATATATATATATATATATATATACATATATATATCAGTAAAATAAAGTTAAAACATGGTCTGGTTTTCACTTTTTTTATCATGATATATTTTCAACATTAAAAAATACTTTGTAATGCTCATAAAGTTAAATTAGTGTTTTCATACATAGTATAATCATTAAATTTCAAATGTGCTTAACTGACAATAGAGTTCCTGACAAATTTAGTACCTCTTAGAACGCTCCAAAAAGCTGTATTTTTAGAATACCTTGTTGAATACCTTTTTGACTTTTAGAATACCTTTTTGACCAATCTACAAGAGAAATGAGCAATATACAATTGCTATTTCTTGACATAATGGTAATTAAAAGCAACACCACAATCACAACTGATATTTATTAAAAAGACACAGGCACATACCAGTACCTACATTTCAAATAATGCCACCCAACACACAAAAACGCAACATCCCGTAATGTCTAGCCAGGAAAATTTGTAATATAATCGAGGATTGAAATACCAGAAACACGCGACTTATAGAACTCAAAGAATTTCTGCTCAAGTAACATTACCCTCTCCTGCTTATAGTAAAGAAAAAACCCATAATAACTAATCAAACACTTATCTTAAGCAAAAGGCAATCACATAATCAAAAGAAACTATTAAGAATTGAAAAACTTCAACATGATCAAACAGGATAAAACATTCAAAGTATCCAGGTGTAATGATAACATACGTGGAACGTGTCAATACATACATACTGGTAGATCAATTAGAATAAAAAAACTGGACGTATTTTCGCAAATGCAGATATGAACTGCAAAAGCAGAAATTTGATCTATTGCATTAGATGCCCGAATTGCGAGGAATTATATATAGGCGAGACCGGAAATGCATTATCAGAACGCTCATGAGTCTACAAACAACAAATCTGGAACACCAATGTTCGCCAAATTCCATTGAGCAAATATATAGAGGCATGTGGTCAGAAAATGTTTCTAATTTTTCCTTTCTACAAACTACATGACACAGTTTAGGTTAAAAGAATGATAAAAGAAAAACATTTCAATAAAATATTAAAACCTGTTCTGAGCGGAAAGAACAGCAATAATATAACAACCAGCTGGCAAACTGTGATGCATACGATGTATGCAGATTGGTCAAAAAGGTACTCTAAACATTCCACGTGTTTCAGCGTTTTGAGAAGTACTAAATTTGTCAAGAACTCAACTGTCAGTTAAACACATTTGAAATTTGGTGCTTACACTATGTATGAAAGCGCTAATTTAACTTTATGAGCATTTAAAAATATTTTTAAATACCATAATGAAAAACGTGAAAACCAGAAATGTTTTAACTTTATTCAACTGATATATAATTCTATTCACATTCACACAAATATATATATATATATATATATATATATATATATATATATAAACATAATTAAATGATAAAATAATGAAAATTAATGAATTTTGTCAGTGACCAACATATAAAAGTAACCTTATATGCTAGATAGAGACCCCAAATACGAGTACATACAAATATTAAAAAAATATACTGACTATAGTATGACTTTTATAATAATTTTTATACATCTTAATATAACTTCAACTCATTTGTTTGTATATATATATATATGCGTGTGTGCATGTGTATATACATATATATACATTTATATAAACATGCATATAAGCATACATACATACATATATACATATATGTATATATAATATAAGGATAAAATCTATATAAGATTATATCGAGTAGTCAGCGTTTAAACCAATTAAGGAAAAAAGTTAATACAAGGTATCTAATTTTTACTTTTATTTATAAAATACATCACATTATCAATAGCTATCACTGTACATAAAGTCACACGCATTAATGGGATTCTACAATCAAACTACTTCAATAAGTATACACATGCGCCGACATCAAGGGAATGAAAACTAGGAGATATTCCTTAAATAAAAAAAAAGGTTTAGTCGTATACGATAAATGAGTTCGTGGTCACCATGTATTACTATGTTCCCCACTGATCATTTCGAAAGTAACCATTAAAAATAAACATATAAACATCTGTACATACCAAACTAACCCAACGCATCTAGTACAGCATATACAAATGTTTACATTTATAAATCCAATTTAACGGGTTCTCTGTCTAGTTCATCTCACCACGTGTATATAATAGAAATGATTTAGCATTGAATATATTCCGGTTCAATATTTGTAAATTAAATATAAGGATAAACTCTGCATAAGAATTTATCAGGGATGAAATTTATATAGATTTTACCCTTATGTTTTATTTACAAATATTGTAGCGGAACATATTCAGTGCTGAATTATTTCCATTATATACGCATGGCGAGATGAACTTGGCCGAGACACTTTTAAATTAGATCTATAAGTGTAAACATCTATATATGCTCTAGTTGTTCATATAGTTATTTTTCCCGTTTATGTTAGTACTTATGAGTTGAGAACATGGTAATACACGGTGACCACAAAATCATTAATGTTATACGGCTAACCCTTATTTTATTGAAGGAATTTCTCCGAGTTTTCATTCCCCTCGATGTCGGCGCGTGTGTATACTTATTGAAGTAGCATGTCTTTAGAGTCCCATTAAAACATGTGGCTGTTACCTACAGTGGTAGCCCTTGATATTATAATATACATATACATACGTACATTTATATATATATATATATATATATATATATATATATATATATATATATATATATATATGTATATATATATATATATATATATACTAGCAGAAATACCCGGCGTTGCCCGGGTTAAAGAGAATAATGAAATCTAAAAACGCCGTCTAGACTACGCATCATCTTTATATATAGAGATGTATATACACACACGCACCCAAACACACGTATATATATGTATATCAATATAAATATATGAAAGTCAATGAAGTTTCGTAAAAGAACGTGATCATGTACATACTTTCTTGCTGTTGTGATTATAACACCTCATTGTAAACTATGTTCCTTGTTTTCCCTTGTGGAGCATATACAAATAGGTTTTTTGTTGCTGCCCACTCTTGAGCAGCCAACATACAGTTGTCCATGTGAGAAGCAGGGCTCTTTCAAGAGAAGACCAGCTACAGACAGTGTTTGACCATGATATTTGTTTATGGACATGGCAAAAGTCACACGAAGGGGGAATTGTAGTCTTCTGAATGTAAAAGGAATGTCTGCTCCTGATGGAGTAAGAGGAATTCTTGGAATAAAGACGTCATCCCCTTTTGCACATCCAGAAAGAATGGTAGCCTCGATAACGTGTGACATCATTTTCTAAATAATGCTCATCTGTTATGTTCGGGTTAAAATTTCATCAACATCAAAAATATATGAATTTTCATGGGAGTTATGGCCGTTATGCAAAGAATATAATTTCCAAATTTCATAAAGATCCATTCAGTACTTTTGACGTAGTTTTGGATAAGAAAACAAATGACTAATGTGTGTTTTTGTGTGCATGTGTATGTGTGTGTGATGGGTGTATATATGTATAGATATCTGTATGCATGTATATATGTATATATGTGTACATATTACATGTACATCTATATATATATATATATACATCTACACATATGTATACATATACATGTATGTATAGATCTATATATATATACATATACGTGTACATCTATATGTATACATATACATCTCTCTCTCTCTCTCTTTCTCTCTCTCTTTCTCTCTTTCTCTCACTCTCTCTCTGAAAGTATCTGTCATTACAGTATCGAAATGGTGTAGATATACATGTATATGTATACATATACATCTCTCTCTCTCTCTCTCTCTCTCTCTTTCTGTCTCTCTCTTTCTCTTTCTGTCTCTCTCTTTCTCTCTTTCTCTCTCTGTGAAAGTATCTGTCACTACAGTATCGAAATGTGATTGTTTCAGTTAGTGGAATAGTTTCATTTTTAAAGTGAAAGTATTTGACATGAGTGTTTTTGTTTCACTTTTGACACGTAATACTTAAATAGTGGGGGAGATATTATGTTGCCGTGTGCTCGAACTCTGCAAGAAGTTAATAATTTTTTTTGACTAAAACACAACTGGAACCCTAAGTAAGGTATGTGTAAAATTTGAATGAAATTGGTTGCGTAGTTCTCGACTTTTAGGGATTCACACATACAGACAGACAGACAGACAGACAGACAGACAGACAGACAGACAGACACACAGACAGACACACATTCTCATTTTTATATATATATATATATATATATATATATATATATATACATATATACATACATACATACACACATACATACATACATACATACATACATATATACAAACACAAAATGGATTGATAACGATTCAAACTGATTGACACTAATATCAACGGAATGGTATGTATTGGATAAATTATAAAGTAACTTAATATCAAAACTCTGAATAAATTCATCTACAGAAAAATTAGTCGTCTTTAATCCGTTGCATTAAGACGTTTGAAGGAACTGGGCAGTTGAATTACTTGTCTAGTCTCGTCGAATATCAATCTTGAATTCCAGAAGCGGCAAGTTAATATAGACTTTTGTTCTGGTTGTACACAGTAAATTTAAGAAATTTATTGTACATAGTGCTATGCATATTTGAGAAAAGATTAAAAAAAAAAAATTCAATTTTCAATTAAAAAATGTACTATACACCATATTACATGACTATGAGTCATATAACATAGTTATTTTTTACTTCATATTGACATAAGGTTTTCAGTTTATAAACAATAATTTCTTACGTAGGGTCGCATCATATGCGAGAGTGATACATACATACATACATACATAGATACATACATACATACATACGTATATACATACATACATACATACATACATACATACATATCTCACTGGTTCACGAGGAAACAGAAATACCAAAAGTACACACTGTTTCTTTGTGGATGACTTAAAACTTTGTGTAAAGAATATGCATGAGATGAAAAAGAGCCTTGACCTAGTTACAACATTCTCAAGGGATGTAGGCTGGAGTTTGATCAGGATATAGATCTTGTTATATGGTGGTGAAAAGGGAGGAAACTATAAACCAGACTAGTAACAGCTACAGGTATGTAGGTATGGATGAAAATATAACATCTTACAATGTCACCTTTAACGAAACACGTGTCACTAAGGAATATTAGAGTCGAATAAAGAAAATTTGGACCTCAAAACTCTCTACATTCAATAAAACAGTGGCCCACAATGTGTTTGCCGTGCCAGTACTCATACCATCATTTGGGCTCCTTGATTGGACGCTTGATGTGAAAACCCGAAAAATACTAATAGGTACACATAATTTCACATAAAGAGTGACATAGACCGACTCTACTTACTACGAAAAGAAGGTGGAAGAGGCTTAACATCGATCCAAAATGCCTTGGAATGTCCCATCATATCCCTTCAGTAACATGTTCTAACCATCAAGCGTTGAAGTGCATCCCTTGACCACGTTTGCATACATGAGGCTGATAACATCATAAGACTCGGAAGGCAGCTCCTTGAGCGACACTCTTTGTCTGATAACCTAGAATACATGCCCAAAGTAGTCGCACGACTCCGCCATAACATATCAAATGAAAGTATGAACCTATATGCGTAGAAGACTATTCATGGATATGTTTGTAGAAAGCTCCATGGTGATAGTAACATCGATCATCAAAACAATTTATCATAGAGGAATATCTGGATTACTACCTCCCACTTTGAAGGGTATGCGTTTGTAATCCAGTGAACAGGAAATATCACCCATGTACCTGATGCACAAAAGGGACAGATACGCAGGAAAAGGCGTGAAATGTGAAAACCGATGCAGACTTTGCGGGGTCCACAATGAAGATGTCACCCACCTCATAAACATTTGTCCGAGAATGTCATCACGCTATTATCTACCGATGAGACATGACGTTGTAGCTAGGACACTCTATAACGAAATCTGTCGGAAGGGTAAACCCAAGAGCAAAGAAATAATAAAACCACAATATTGTAGAAAACATAACCTCACATAATAAAAAGGAATACTGGTGGAATGTTCCAGTGAAGACGTCAATAAAGTGCAAGCAGAACAGACCTGACATAATGATTTGGGATTGAGAAGAGAACCTGTGCATAGTTGTGGAAATTAGCTGCCCAGCGGATATTAACATAACGCTGAAGATCAGTGAGAAAGAGAACGCCTATGCTGAACTATTGAGAAATCTGCAGCTACTCTATCCAGATTACAAGTTCAGTTTCATTCCTGTATTTATTGGGGCCCTGGGATATGTAACACACTGCCTAAATACTAATCTTGGGAAATTAGTCTTCTCAAAACCAGAAAGGAGAAAGCTAATTCGAGGACTCCAGATCCAAACCTTTATGAGAACTGTGAACATCTGTAAAAGTTTCCAGACGTTTATCATTTAAATATATATGAGCATGTCTAAATATGTAACTATATGCATGAGAATACATACATAAAACATACAAATCTGCACATCCATCCATCCATCCATCCATCCATCCATCCATCCATCCATCCTTCCATACATACATACATATATACATACAAACAAAAACATCCTGATGATGATGTTGAAACCGGTTCTTTCTCCGTTGGCAAAAAAACTAGAAATAAAGTGAATAATGACATACGTTCATACTTACATATATACATAAATACATACAAAATATATACATACAGAAATAGGTAAGCAGTACATACTGAAAAACGTATACACTTACATTCATACATATATATTTACCTAAATACATAGTTGCATAATTACGTACGTTCGTACACACATATATACGTACATACGTACATACATACATGCATACATACATACGTGCATACATACATACGTACATACGTACATACGTAGGTACATACATACATACATACATACATAAATGCATACATACATATTTAACTTTATTTTTTATCTTTTGTCTGATCTACTCCAGATATAGCTGAGCGTAATATTCATTTCCATTGAGATTAAGGATAACATTTTCCTCTGTAATGATGTCAAATGAGCTTCACATTTGTTTTTTCCTGACATGTTAGGCAAACAATTTACATTAAATAAAAGAAGTCGCGAAATGCTTATTTACATAGGGCAACGAAATGGACATCTAATTTCCGTACATATATTGCAATAAAATTATTATCGAGTCATTTCATATCATTTTAACAAATTCAGTTATAATTATAACAGAATTAAATTATATAGATGTAGAGCTATTGTAAGCATAATGTAAATCACATCTTTTCCAAGATGTCCCGGGCACTTCTAAGTGAAATGTTCATCGACAAGAAAGGAAGTAGTAACATAAATATAAACGTTTCATATTTCAATATATGTAGGACGCATATTTAATTTTATAATCAGTTTATTCTTCTATGATTTATTCATAATTACTTACATTTATGTGCTTTTTATTTATTAATAAGGAAAGTATTTCAACATGGTGAAGTGTTTTAGATACAATACATGAATTATGTATATATGATTTTATAAATAAGACTGAAATTTCAGATTATATTAGAAAGTTATTGAAATTAGAGAGTTGCACCTGTATGCATCGGTAAACAAATGGAATACAATACAAAACAAGGAACTAAAATAAACACACACATAAATATTAAAAATCTGCATATATGCACATATTCTCTCTCTCTCTCTCTCTCTCTCTCTCTCTCTCTCTCTCTATATATATATATATATATATATATATATATATATATATATATATATATATATATATACAGACTAGCAGAGCAACCCGGCGTTGCCCGGGAATGAAATTGTTGCTTATATACTGGAAGGAAAAAAGCAAAATATGCTGTATAGAAATCTGAGGACATTCTGTAGATGGACTCTTAGATGAATGATGACTGGGCACCTCTCATGAATTAGAAAATTGAAGATGCGCCAAAAAGCGTCATTGGTACTTGGAAATTTTACGAAAATTAAAATGTGGATTAAATGAAAAAAATGATTTACCTGAATATCCTCACAAAAGTAATTGAAATAAATTGCGATTGTGGAACCCCTCACGAACGCACGAAAGCACACACGCACGCGCACGCACACATAGAGTATCTCACATCAGATGAAATGGAAGTGTGTGTGTGTGTGTGTGTGACAGAGAGAGAGAGAGAGTGAGAGAGAGAGAGGTTTGTTGTCATGTATACGTACATGCATAAATACGCATACATCTTTGTGTGTGTGTGTGTGCGTGTATATGAGAGAGAGAGAGAGAGAGAGAGAGAGAGAGAGAGAGAGAGAGAGAGAGAGAGAGAGAGAGAGAGAGAGTAAATCTATACTATATATAAAACAGAGATGTGTGTGTAATCGACTTCACCAAATGCTTCCATACTTGTCATGCGTGAATAATTTGACCTCGGATAAATGTTAGGCTCTTCATTTGATTTTTTTAATTAAAAATAAATAATATTGCTTTATATTTAAGATTCACTTCTTTAAAAAGGTTCCTCAATGTCAACTTCCGGTATTGACGTAACAACGGCAAAAAGCTTCACTCTGTATTTTGTGTGTGAGTGTGTATGAGAGAGAGAGAGAAAATACTACATATACACCACTCTCTCACTCTATCTCACACACATACACACGCACACTCACACCCCTTGACTCACTCACACTCTGTCTCTTACAAACACACACATACATAAATATATACAAACATATTTACAAAGACACACGTGTGTATTTGCGCGCGCGTGCGTGGGGGGTTCCACAATCACCATTTATTTCAATTACTCTTGTGAGGATATTCACGTAAATCATTTTTTTCATTTAATCCCCATTTTAATTTTCGTAAAAGTTTCCAAGTACCAATGAGGCTTTTTGGCACATCTTCAATTTTCCCTATTCATGAGAAGCGCCCAGCGATCATTCATCTGAGAGTCCATCTACAGAATGTCCTCTCAAATTTCTATACAGCATATTTTGCGTTTTTTCTTCAAGTATATATGCAACAATTTCATTCCCGAGCAACGCCGGGTGCCTCTGCTAGTACTACCTACACACCGCTCTCTCACTCAGTCTCACACACATACACACGCACACATACATCCAAAAATGATGGATGCATATGACAACACACCCCTTGACTCACTCACACTCTGTCTCTTACAAACACACACATACATAAATATATACAAACATATTTACAAAGACACACGTGTGCATGCGCGCGTGCGCGTGTGTGCTGTGTGTGTGTGAGAGAGAGAGAGAGACAGACAGACAGACAGAGACAGAGCCATAGAGAGACAGAGCCAGTGAAGGGGTGTGTCGACAATTATACGTACATACATAAATAGTCATACATTTCTTGTACGTATGTGTGTGAGAGAGAGAGATTCACTGAAACATCTCTCTGTCTGTCTGTCTGTCTGTCTGTCTGTCTCTCTCTCTCTCTCTCTCACACACACACGTGCAGATATACACACAGAAAAGATGTATGCATATGTATTTATGTATGTACGTAGACATCACAACACACCCCTTCACTCACACACATACAGAAACACACATGTGAGCGTATGATTCATTACGAATACATAGAGCCGAACACGGCGTGCCAAAAAAAAAATAATAGAAAATTTATTTACGGCAATTAACGAAGTGTGCGAGTTCGGAACGAAATCAAACCTGGAGTGTGTGAATGAGAGAGAGAGAGAGAGAACATTGCAAAGAATGAATGAGATGAACATGGAACGCCCAAAAATCGTATAAATAAAAGCACGTTAAAAACTATCTTGTACGGAATGTTTAAATTTATGAACTTCGTAAATATGTGTTTCAATAATTGATGGTAGTTGTTTATAGAAAGCGAACATTAAAAGTAGAGAGTAAGAGACGTCGCCGTTTTTTCACGTCCGTACCGGAAGTTGACATTGAGAAACCTATTTAAAGAAGTGAATCTTAAATATAAAGCAATATTATTTATTTTTAATTAGGGATAAAAAAAAATTCAAATGAAGAGCCTAAGATTTATCCGAGGTCAAATTATTTATGTATCACAAGTATGGAAGTAAATAGTGAAGCCGTTTTCACGTGAAAAGCGATTACACACATACCTCTGTTTTATATATAGTATACATACATACACACACATAGACACACACGCTCACACACACTCACACACCCACGCACAAACACACGTGTATATGTATGTATGTATTGCATTATGAATCATATGTACAGTATGTAAGTTTGAAACAGTGTATTATAAGGTATCGAATTCCGAAATGTTCGACTGGTTGAGAGAAACATTTGTATGTTATAGTATATGATTATCAATAGTGTTTTCAATGCTTCTTACATAATTTGTCTCAGTTTCAGCACTATGGTCTATTTATTCTTCCATGTTTTGGCTGAATTCAGAGCACATGAAATATATGCGTTTTAACTTGGAATCTATCAATGAACAAAATCTCTTTGGTAGCCGGTCGGGTAGATCCTACGCAGTTAACTCGCCATCCAAATTTGTGGTAATTTGGAGGCTATGTGAGTAACATTAAATACAAAATTTCAGGCTGGATGAATGATCCAGAAACCGCGCGTTTCCCAAGCAAATTTCTTAACTATTCTGCCAAAGTCAAACAACAATATATACATTCATAATATAGATAGATCGATAGATAGATAGATAGATTGATAGATAGATAGATAGAGAAAGAGAAAGAGAGAGGGGGTGAGGGGTGGAAGGTTGGAGGTAGAGATTGGAATTCTGAGATTCTCTACTCCGAGTGATTACGATCGTTTCGACCTATCATGCATCGATACCTTACAGGTAAGATGTACACTCAATTCTCATGCATTGTAAATACAGGTGCGTCTCCTCGGGTGACTTTTCAAAAAGTACCTCTTTCCTCGCATATACATACATCAATACATATAGTCTGTGCTGCATAGTATCCGTTTCCATAAGGAAGTCCGATATAATGAAAGAATTCTTCTTATATAGGCAATAAAATGAACTATAGAAAGATAAAGATAGAATGAATCAAAATTAAAATAAATTAGGCAAATAAAATGTAATCCGTCGATAATAAGACGCCGTTAAATAAGAACATAAATATACACGCGATCAGAATGAAAAAAAAACAAACAGTCGGACAAATATATTGACTTTTACATTTGACTTTTACATATATTGACTTTTACGTGAAAACAAATAACTTAGCACGTCCATCTTACATACATACATACATACATACATACATACATACATACATACATACAAAAGTACAATATATATATGTATATATATATACATACACAGATTTACACACATACATATTTATCTATAAAAATATACATACACCCAGATATTTATCTATTCATATATTTTCTTATATCCAACATACGCGTATATATTTTTCCATACATATCCATACATATACTAGGTATAAAGCAGACGTCGTGTGCGGCTTTTATCTTTGTGTATGTATGTACGTATATATGTATATAAGTATATATGTATATATGTATACATATATGTCTGTGATAATAATAATAATAATAATAATAATAATAATAATAATAATAATAATAATAATAATAATAATAATAATAATGGTCGGTGAAGCAACAACCCCCCCCCAAAAAAAGGACCATTAAAACAACGAACTTAGCACCTGAGCAACTCTGGGCCCCTATAACAACTGAAGAGGTCACCCAGACACTGCAAAGACTAAGCAACTGGAAAGCACCTGGACACGACAAGATCCCCAATTTCTGGTTAAAACACCTGCCAGCAATGCATAAAAAGCTGGCAGAAAACTTTAACAACATAATAGCAGATCCAGAAACAATGCCTGAATGGCTCACAAAAGGGAAAACCATCTTAATCCCCAAATCCACGGAAACGGAGAAACCACAAAACTATAGACCTATAACGTGTCTCCCTACGATCTACAAAGCCTTTACTGCAATAATATCACAGAGAGTGAGTAAACACCTGGAAAATAACAACCTGTTTCCAGAAGAGCAGAAGGGATGCTGCAAGGGCTCATACGGCTGTAAAGATCAATTATTGATCAATAAAGCCATAACTGAAGACAGCCGCAGAAAGAAGAAAGGCCTCAGTATGGCCTGGGTGGACTACCAAAAGGCTTTCGACAGTGTTCCCCACACGTGGATTCTGGAAACACTAGCCATAAACAAGGTGGCACCAATTATCATAAAATACATAGAGCACTCAATGAACAAATGGCAGACAGTGCTACAGCTCCAAACAAAAGAGGGACTTGTGAAAACGGAAGCCATCCCCATTAGAAGAGGAATATTCCAGGGAGACACGCTCTCTCCACTCCTGTTCTGCCTGGCACTCACACCTCTA